>NW_027448979.1:34129-107405 GCF_030867145.1 Opisthocomus hoazin
TCAATTTGGGGGGTGGCCTTAAATTGGGGGGGGCAATGGGGTGGGGGGCAAATGGGGGGATGAAGTGGGGGGAAATTGGGGGGGGAAAAGGGGGGAAATTTGGGGGTGGGGCAATTTTTGGGGGGGTTGGGGGCAATTTTGGGGGTTCAGAGCAATTTGGGGGGTTGGGGCAATCTGGGGGGGGGCAAATAGGGGGGTCGAACCCCTCCTTGACCCCTCCCCCCCTCTCCCAGCCCCCCCCCTTCAGTTTCGGGGCTCCGGGGGGGCTTTTGGGGGCCCCCCCCGCCCCCCCGAACCGGAGCCCCTGGCCGAGGCTCTGCTGCAGCTGCAGTTCGAGGAGGGGCCCTCCCCCGCGGGTGGAGGGGGCGCGGGGGGGGGGGGGCGGGGGGCTGCCCCCCCCCTCTGGATTTCGGGGCACTTTTGGGGGACCCCCCGTTCCCCCCCCTCGACACCATCAACGCCGCCGAGGTCCAGCGCTTGCTGGGGCCCCCCGAGCCCCCCCCGGTTTTCGGGGAGCCCCCCCCCGACTTTGGGGGGTGGGGGGGGGTGGGGGGCCCTGCGGATTTCGGGGGGGGCCCCCCCATGCTGATGTCGTACCCCGAAGCCATCGCTCGGCTGGTGCAGAGCCAGCCCCTGGGGGGGGGGTGAACTGGGGGGGGGGGCTCCCCAGTTAGGGGGGGTCCTCCCAGTTAGGGGGGTCCTCCCAGTTATCCCAGTTAGGGGGGGGACCCCAGTTGGGGGGGGAACCCGATTTGGGGGGGGTGGGGCCCCCCCCCCGAGGACTCGCTGCCTTCCCTGGGGGACCTGGACTTCAGCGCCTTCCTCAGCCAGTTCCCCTCCTCCTAACTGGGAGGTACTGGGAGGCTTCTCGGGGGGGGGGCTACTGGGAGTTACTGGGAGGCTTTTAGGGGGCATTGGGGGGTTACTGGAGTTACTGGAGGCTTTTAGGGGGCACTGGGGGGCTACTGGGAGGCTTTTAGGGGGTGCTGGGGGGGTGCGGGTTATTGAAGAGCTTCTAGGGGTTACTGGGAGGCTACTGGGAGGATTTCAGGGGGTGCTGGAGGGCTACTGGGAGTTACTGGGAGGCTTTTAGGGGGCACTGGGAGTGTTGCAGGTTATTGAAGGGCTTCTAGGGGTTACTGGGAGGCTACTGGGAGTAACTGGGAGACTTTTAGGGAGCTCCTGGAAGGCTTTTAGGGGGCACTGGGGGCTACTGGGAGGTACGGGGAGGTTTCTAGGGGTTACTGGGAGGCTTTTAGGGGGCACTGGGGGCTACTGGGAGGCACGGGGAGGTTTCTAGGGGTTACTGGGAGGCTTTTAGGAGGCACTGGGGGCTACTGGGAGGCTTTAAAGGGAGCTGGGGTGCTACTGGGAGACTTTTAGGGACTACTGGGAGGTACTGGAGGCTGCTGGAGACTTCTAGGGAAAATTGGGGGCCTGCTGGAAGCTCCAGGGGTCACTGGGAATGACTGGAGGCTACTGGGAATCACTGGGAGGCTTCTAAGGGAGTTGAGGGGCTACTGGGAGGGTTCTGGGGGTTACTGGGAGCAACTGGGGCTGCTGCTGGGAGTCACTGGGAGGCCACTGAGTGGCTCCTGGGGGTCCTAAGGGGGACTGGGGGTTACTGGGAGCTACTGGGAGTGTCCTGAGGGACCAGTGGGAGCTACTGGGCATGACTGGGACGCAACTGGGAGCTACTGGGGACCATGGGACTGCAACTGGGAGGATACTGGGGCGGGTCACTAGGAGTCCCCGAGGGTCCCGCCCCCCCCAATTGGCTATTGCCCCCTTAACCCCGTCCCTCCGCGGCCCCGCAGCCAATGGGAGCTCGGCCTCCCCCCGCGCGCGCCAGCATTAACCCCGCCCCCCGGAACCGAAGTGCCTTTGCGGGGAGGGACGGGAAGCCCCGCCCCAATAAACGGTAATAGGCCAAGCTGCGGTTTGATTGACGGGGCGCGGCCAAATCAGGGGAGGAGGGGTCTGGGGGTAGGAGGAGGCGTGGTTTGGGGGCGTGGGGAGGCGTGGCCCGCCAGGGGGCGGCACCCCCGCGGGCGGGGCGGCTGCCGGAAGAGGCGTGGCTTCGTCCCGGAAGGGGCGGGGCGGCGCAGCTAGGCCGCGGCCGAGCACAGCGGGCCCGGAGCCGGGGACCGGAGGCGGCGGAGGGAGCGGGGCCGGGGCCCCAGCGGGGTCCGCCGGGGCCGGGCCGCGGCGATGCCGAGCAAGAAGAGAAATACAACGCGCGCTTCCCGCCGGTCAGCGGGGCGGGATCGGCGTCACCATGGCAACGGGGAGGGGAGGGGGCGTTCCCCGGGGTGCTCGGGAGGGGCGGGGCCCTCCGGGGGGCGGGGATTTATGCTCCTTTCCGAGCTCAGGTGAGGGAGCAGAGCGGGGGGGGTGTGGCTTCGGGGGCGGGGCCTGTCTGGGAGGCGTGGCTGCGGGGAGTGGGGCGGGGTCTGTGCGCAGGGGGCGGGGCCTCACGCACCTGTTTCCGGGGTCAGGTGAGGGGGCAGAGCTGGAGGCGTGGCTGCGGGAATGGGGGCGTGGCCTGTGCGCAGGGGGCGGGGCCTCACGCGCCTGTCTCCGGGGTCAGGTGATGGGGCGGAGCTGGGGGGTGTGGCTTCGGGGTGGGCGGAGCCTGATGAGGCCTGCGGGGGGGTCTGGAGAGGGCATGGCCACGGACAGGGGAGCAGGACCTCACGCTCCTTTCTGGACTCAGGTGAGGGGGTGGAGCTGGGGGTGTGGCTTCGGGAGGGGGCGTGACCGCAGGCAGGGCGGGGCCTCACGCAATTTTTTCTGGGCTGAGGTGAGGGGGCGGAGCTGCGGGGATGGCTTCAGGGGTGGGTGTGGCCTGTGCCTTCGGTGGGCGGGGTCTGTGGTGTGGGCGTGGCCTGTGTGCAGGAGGTGGGGCTTTTTCTCCAGGTGCGGGGGGAGCTGGGGGTGTGGTCTGGCGCAAGGGGGCGGGGCTTGCAGGGTGCGGTCTTGGGCGGGGCTTGAGGGGCCTAGTCTTGGGTGGGGCGGGGCTTGTTGCGGTGGCGGGGCTTATTCCAGGCCTGGGGTGTATTCTGACTCAAGCCCAGTGAAGGGATGGTGCTGGGAGGGGGTGTGGCCTCGCGTTGGGGGTGGAGCTCGTGCTGTGGGCGGGGCCCACATCGGGGTGGGGCCCAGGTGGGGGGGGCGGGGCCGTGCCTCAGTTTCCCCGCTCCCCCTTCGCCCAGGCACGGATCAAGAAGATCATGCAGACAGACGAGGAGATCGGGAAGGTGGCGGCTGCCGTCCCCGTCATCATCTGTATCCTCCCCCGCCGCGCCCACCCATGGGTGCCCCCCGGGGTCACCCCCCACCCCCGGACACCTGGGTCCCCCCCACCCGTGGGTGCCTGAGTCCCCCCCGGGGTCCCCCCCCCATCCTGGACGCCTGGGTCCCTCCCAGGGGCCCCCCACCCATGGGTGCCTGGGTTCCCCCCCCCATCCCGGAGACCTGGGTGCCCCACCTATGGGTGCCCCCAAGGGTCCCCCCCACCCATGGGTGCCTCAGTCCTCCCTGGGTCCCCCCCAGGGTCCCACCCATCCCAGACGCCTGGGTCCCCCCACCCCATGGGTGCCTGGGTCCCCCCCAAGGTCCCCCCCATCCCAGACACCTGGGTGCTGCCCCCCATCTATGGGTATCTGAGTCTCCCTGGGGTCCCCCCCCCACCTATGGGGTGCCCCCCCCAGGGTTCCCCCCTCATCCCCAGGTGCCTGGGTCCCCCCCACCCATGGGTGCCTGAGTCCCCCCAGCCCTGGACGCCCGGGTCCCTCCTGGTTCCCCCTGGCCGTGGGGGGGCCCTGGGTACCCCGGGGTATTTTTGGGGGGGGTGGGGGGGGGTGTCGGGGTGGGGGGGGCACCCATGGCGGCGGGGGGTCCTTAGCGGCGCAGCGCGGGCGCTGGAGCTCTTCCTCGAGTCGCTGCTGCGCAAGGCGTGTCACGTCACCCAGTCCCGCAACGCCAAGACCATGACCACCTCCCACCTGTGAGGACCCCCCCCGGGACCCCCCCCAGACCCCGCGGACCCCCCACGACCCCCCCCAGACCCCTGGGAACCGCCCCAGACCCTCCAAAGCCCTGGGACCTCTCGGGGGGGGTGTGGGCAGGGACCCCCCAGACCTGGGTCCCCTTTTGGGGGGGGGGTGAGGGTCCCCTAGGACGCCTGCAGACCCCTGGGACCCCCCCCGGACCCCCCAGACCCCCCAGGACCGCCCCAGACCACAGGGATCCCCCCCCAGACTCCCCCCTGAAGCCCTGAGGACCCCCTGTGGGGAGGGAGTGGGGGGTCCCCCAGACCGCTGGGTCACCCTGGAGCACTGGGACCTGGTGAGGGGGGTGGTCCCGGACCCCTGGGACCCCTGGGACCCCTGGGGGTGGGAGGGTCGGGTCCCCCAGACCCCTGGGTCCCCATTTTGGGAGGGTCAGGGGTCCCCCAACCCTCCCTTTTGCACCACAACACCCCCCCACACTTTTTGCAGCCCCTGCCTCAGTTTCCCCTTCCCAAAACCTGAGGGACGGGATTGGGGCAGTGGGTGGAGTTGGGTGGGTGGTGGCGCTTGGGTAGGTGGGGCCCTGGGGGTGTGGCCCTGGGGGGCGTGTCCCTCTGAGGCCCCCGCCCCCCCCCCCCCCCCCCGCAGGAAGCAGTTGCATCGAGCTGGAGCAGCAGTTCGACTTCCTGAAGGACCTGGTGGCTGCCGTCCCCGACATGCAGGGCGAGGGCGACGAGCCCCACGGCGAGGGCGAGCGGGGGGGGCCCCGAAGGTGGGGTACCCCCCCCAAAATCTTGGGGTCCCCCCAAACGCCTGAGTCCCCCCCACAAACGCCTGGGTCCCCCCCAAATCCTAGGGTCCCCCCCCAAATGCCTGGGCCCCCCCTTAGAGGCATGGGTTCCCCCTAAATCCTGGGTGCCCCCCCAAATCTTGGGGTCCCCCCCAGATATTTGGGTCCCTCCCTGCACATTTGGGTCCCCCCCAAATCCTGGGTCACCCCCACAAATGTTGGCGTCCCCTTCCGGATATCTGGATTCCTCATGAATACTGGGGTCCCCCCCACGAATTTTGGGTCCCCCCCCAGATGCTGGGGTCCCCCCCGGACGCCTGGGCCCCCCCAACACCCACATGGGTGCCCCAGTGATATGGGGGAGGGGGGGATGCCGCGGACGCCTGGGTCCCCTGGGAAGGGGGGGGGGGGGCGGTTCGGGGGGTCCAGTTGGATGCCTGGGACCCCCCACGAATGCCGGGGTCCCCCCCAAATGCCAGGGCCCCCCCCCAAATGACGGGGACCCCCCCCCCCAACACCCAGGGTGCTGATGGGGGGCTGGGGGGGGGATGCTTAGGTCTCCTGGGAAGGGGATTCGGGGGGGGGGGGATTTTGGGGTTCGAGGGGGGCCCCCCAGACCCCCGGGTCCCTGACGGGGGGGGTTTGGGGGGGGGCTCTGTTGCAGGGGTCGTCGCCCGGGAGCGCGGGGCGGAAAGAACGGGGGGCCCGGAGCGAAGGGGGAAGGACCCCAAACAGTCGGGGACGGACTCGGAGCAGGAGGTGGGGGGGGGGGGAGGGCTCGGGGGGGGTCCCTGGCGGGTTTGGGGGGTCCCTGAGGCTTTTTGGGGGGGTCCCTGGTGGTTTTGGGGGGGTTCCCATTTGGGGGGGGGCATCCGGACATCTGGGTCCCTTCTGGGGGGGGTGAGGGGGGTCCCTTGGGGGGGGGGGGGGGGGGCACGGCAACTGGACACCTGGGTCCTCTCTGGGGGGGGTGAGAGAGGGGTCCCTTGAGGGGGGGGGGGGGGTGAGGAAGGTCCCTGGGGGTGGGTCCTTGACGGCGGGGGGGGGGGGCCCTGGGGGGGTTTTGGTGGGGGGGTCCCTGGCCCCCTGGGTCCCCTGGCTGTCACCCGTGTCCCCCCCCCTTATCGCCCCCCCCCCCCCCCCCGCCAGGAGGACTCTGAAGACAGTGACAGTGACGGGGAGGAGGAGCCCCCCCCCGCCCGCCCCCCCCCTGAACTTCACCAGGTACCGCCCTGAGGGCCTTGGGGGGGGGGGGGGGCACCCGGACACCTGGGTCCCGGGGTGGGGGGGGGGTGTCCCTTGGGAGGGGGTGAAGTAGGGGCCCCCGTGGATGCCGGGGGTCCCATGGGGGGGGGGTCCCGATGGGGGGGGGAAGCAGGGACCCCCCCCTAGACTCCTTGGTCCCTGGGGGGGTTTCCTTGGGGGAGGGGGTGTGAAGTGGGACCCCCCCCCCCCCTCAACCTCCCCTCTCCCGCAGCCCCGGGGTCCCCTTCGCGCCGCTGGGCCCCCCCGCCCCCCTGGGGGGGCTCCCGGGGGGGGCTCCCCCCAGCCCCCCGGCCCCCCCTGCGCCCCGGAGGAGGAGGAGGAGGATGAAGACTACGACTCCTAGCACCCCCCCAAAAACCCGCGGGTGGGGGGGGGGGAATATTTGCCCGTTTTCCCAGGATTTCACCCCATTCTGGGGCCAGGCACCCCCTCCCAGTTTGGCCCAGTTGGGGGCTGGGGGGGGGGGGGTACTGGCAGCCCCCCTCCCCACGATGGGTTGAGGGCACTGCTGTGATGAGCGGGGCCCGTTCTGGGGGGGCCCTGGGTCCCTTTTTGGCGGGGGGGGGGGGCTGGACCCTGGGTCCCCATGGGGGGGGGGGGGGGGGGGGGGCTCGGTTTTTGGGGCCGTTTGGTGGCTTTTAAGGAGGTCGGGGGGGGTTTTGTATCGGCTCAATAAAGTTGCCATTTCCGTACGCTTGGGTGCCCCCCCCCGCCCTACACCCATGGGTGCCCCCCCACCCCTGGGTGCCCCCCCCCCCCCCCCCCGCACCCCTGGGACCCCCACGATCGCCTGGGTCCCCCCCACACCCCCATGGGTGTTCCCCCCCCGCACCCCTGAGTGCACCCCTCCCCCCAACACCCATGGGTGTCCTCCCCATCCCCCCCCGAAGTCCCCCTGCACCCCTGGGTTCCCCCCCCAGTGCCTGGGTCCCCGGTTCTCCTCCGGGCCGCCAGAGGGCAGCAGAGCCCTCCGTAGGGACCCAGATGGGGTCTGCAGGCTCCTATGGGGGGGGTCACGGGGGGGGGGTTAAAGGTGCCTATAGAAGGGGAGTACAGGGATCTATAGGGGTTCATAAGGGAGTCTATAGGGGGTTACAGGGACCTATAGGAGGTCATAAGGGGGTTTATAGGGGTCTATAGGTTACAGGGACCTATAGGGGCTCATAAGGGGGTTTATAGGGGTCTATAGGGGGCTACAGGGACCTATAGAAGCCCATAAGGGGGTTACAGTTACCTACAGGAGTCCATAAGGGAATCTATAGGATCTATAGGGAGTTACGGGGACCTATAGGAGTCCATAAGGGGGTTTATAGGGCTGGAGAGGACCACAAGCTTCTATAGGGTCCCTATAGGGGGAGGCTGTATGGGTTTGTAAAGCTCTATGAGGAATCCATAGGAGCCAGCGAGAGGCTGTCGGGGTTTACGGGGTGCCTATAGGAATCTATAGGTGCCTATGAGGGATGTACGGAGGCCCGCGGGCAGCTTGGAGGGTTGGGGGGGGTTACAGGCGGTCTATAGGGTCTTATAGGAGGTTTGGGGGGGACTAAGACAGTCTTTATCTACCTGTAGGGGGCCCTGCAGGGCTCTATAAGGACCCTGGGGGGCCTATAGGGGCCCTGGGGGCATCTATAGGGGCCCTAGAGGGGGCTATAGGGCACCTGGGGGCATCTGGGCATCTATAGGGGCCCTGGGAGGGGCTATAGGGGACCTGGGGGGGGTCTACGGGGCCCGGGGGGCATCTGTAGGGATCCTGGGGGGGTCTAATAGGGGACCTGAGGGCATCTGTAGTGGCCCTGGGGGGGTCTATGGGGCACTGGGGAGGGGTCTATAGGGGCCCTGGGGAGGGGTCTATAGGGGCCCTATAGGCACCCAGGGGTTACCTGGGGGTCTACAAGTGGGTCTGGGGGGATTTGGGGGCGTGGGATGTTGATCTTTGGTGGGGGGGGTCCTATGGGGTGGGGGGGGGTGTCGATCTATAGGGGCTCGTCCCCTATGGGGGGGGGGGTGGCTCTATAGGCGCGGGCGGGGCCGGCGGGCGGGGGGACCCAGGCGTCCGAGGCCCCGCGGCGCTGGAATCCCGCCCCCTCCCCCCCCCCCGGGCCCCGTGTGACCCCCCCGCCCCCCCCCCCGGCCTAATCCCGGTGACACTTTAACCAAAAGAGCCGCTTTTCGCCTTATATAACGGGGCCGGCGGGCGGGGGGACCCCGCGACGGGACGGGGGGACCCCCAGGAGGGCAGGTACGGAGGGGGGCGGGGGGGGGGGGACACAACGGGGACGGGGGAGACCCCCAGGAGGGCAGGGAGGGGTGGGGGCACGGGGGGGGACACAGGAGGGATGGGGGGGACCCCCAGGAGGGCAGGTACGGGGGGAGGGGGCGGTGGGACACGAAGGGGGGGACATGGGGGGACACACGGGGGGGGGGGACAAGGTCTGTGACACCCCCAGGAGGGCAGGTACTGGGGGGGGACACACAGGGGGGACACACTGGGGGGGGGGGGACATGACACGGGGACGGTGACACCCCCAGGAGGGCAGGTACGGGGGGTGAGGACACGGGGAGGGGGACAGGGGACATGGGGGGGGGACACAGGGCTGGTGACACCTCCAGGAGGGGGGGACACAGGGGGACGGACAGGGACCGTGACGCCCCAAGGAGGGCAGGTACGGGGGGGGGGGACAGGGGACATGGGAGGGGGGGGGGGCACGGGGATGGTGACAACCCCAGGAGGGCAGGTATGGAGGAGGGGACACGGGGGGGGGACACTGAAGGGCACAGGGGGGGACATGTGGGGTGGGTTGGGGACATGGGGACAGGTTGGGGACATCACAGAGGGGACATGGGGTGGTTTGGGGACATGGGGACAGGTTGGGGACATCACAGGGGGGACACAGGGTGGGTTGGGGACATGGGGACAGGTTGGGGACATCATGTTGGGGACGTGGGGTGGGTTGGGGACATCAGGATGGGTTGGGGACATCACAGAGGGGACATGGAAAGGGTTTGGGACATTGTGGTGGGGACGTGGGGTGGGTTGGGAACATCAGGACAGGTTGGGGACATTGCGGGGGTGACATCGCTTTGATTGGGGACAGGTTGGGGACTTCTTGGTGGGGACAGCATGGGTTGAGGGACATCAGGATGGTTTGGGGACATGGGGACATCACAGAGGGGACACGGGATGGATTGAGGACATCGGGACGGGTTGGGGACATCACGCAGGGCAAGAGGACATTGAGGAGGAGCATGGTGGGGACGTGGGACAGCTTGGGGACATCATGGTGGGGATATGGGATGTGTTGGTGACACGAGGTGGGGACATCAAGGGCTTGGGGACATCGAGGTGGGGACATCAAGGGCTTGGAACAAGTTGGGGAGCAGGGGACATTGGGGCCACCAGAAGAGGGTACATGGGGACAGGTTTGGGACATCGAGGGGGTGGGGACATCGGCGAGGGGACGTGGAGCACGCGGGGCCAGGACGTTCTGGTGACATCAGAGATGGGACCCGTCACCTCGGGGACGCGGGAGCCGCAGCTGGCCGGATGTCCCCGTCCCCGGGGGGGGGGGGGGGCCACCACGCTGAGGTGGAGCAGGGACGGGGACATCGGGGGGGGTCAGGGACGTGTGACGCAAGTGGTGACGCCGTCCCCGTCTGAGCCATCTTCCTTGGTGGCCACTGTGTCCCCCCCCCGGGTCCCCTCCCCGTGTCTGACCCATGCCACCACCCCCACGGCTTTGTCCCCGTCCCTGTGTCCCCATGGCTTGGTGTCCCCATCCCGAAGTTCCCACTGGGGTCTCACCTGTGGCCATGTGACACTCATGTCCCCGTTGTCCTCGTGGGTGGCAGTGTCCCCTGGGATGGTGGCCCCATGGCTGGTGGTGGCCCCATGGTGGTGGCGTCCCTGTGAATGACAACATCCACGTGGGTGGTGGTGTCCTGGTGGTTGAATGTCCCCATGGGTGGTGGTGTCCCCATGGGTGATGATGTCCCCATGTCCTGGTGTTCCCGTGTCCAGCGATGTCCCTGTGGGTGATGGTGTCCCCATGAGTGGTGGTGTCCCCATGGGTGATGGTGTCCCCATGAGTGGTGGTGGCCCCATGGGTGATGGTGTCCCCATGAGTGGTGGTGTTCCCATGGGTGATGGTGTTCCCCACGGGTGGTGGTGTCCCCATGAGTGACGATGTTCCCCATGCCCTCGTGGCCAGCGGTGTCCCCGTGTCCAGCAGCGTCCCCAGCGGGTGACGGTGTCCCCGTGCCCCAGGATGGCGTTCGGGGCAGTGCTGGCACAGGTCGGTGGCCTGGGACGCTTCCAGGTGCTGCAGACGGCGCTGTTGGCCATCCCCATCCTGCTGATGGCCAGCCACAACCTGCTGCAGAACTTCACCGCCGCCGTCCCCCCGCACCGCTGCCGCGTCCCCACGGTCACCCCCGGGCCTGCTGCCACCCCAAGTGTCCCCAGCACCACCCCAGGACCACCCGGCGCCACCCCTGATGGCACCTCGGCAGCCTCTGATGGCATCTCAGTGGCCTCTAATGGCACCTTGAGGTCCTCCAATGCCATCCTGAGATCTCCTGATGGAAGCTTGGGGTCCCCCAGTGCCATCGCAAAGTCTCCTGATGTCACCTTGGGGTCCCCTGATGCCACCCGCATCCCTGGTGCCACCCATGTCACAACCAATGGCACCCGCGTCCGGACTGATGCCACCTTGGGGTCCTCCAACGGCACCCTGGGGCCTGCTGGTGCCACCCTGGAGTGGCCCAATGGCACCCTGGCGCCTCCCGATGTCACCCTGGGGTCCTGCCGGCGCTACGTGACCTCGTCGCCCGCCAACGGCACCACCGGCCCTCGGCCCACCGAGCCCTGCCACGATGGCTGGGAGTACGACCTCAGCGTCTACGTGGCCACCATCGTCACCGAGGTGGACATGGGGACGTGGGGCTGGGGGAGGGTGAGGTGGGGAGGGATGGAGGGTGGGGAGATGACCACGGTGTCCATGTGGACACCAACATCTCCACGGTGGGGACGGGGGTGTGGGGATGGAGGAGGGGACCATCTGGAGATGGAGGGGTGGAGAAGGAGTTTTGTAGGGTTGGAGGGATGGAGATGGAGCCATCTGGAGATGGAGAAATGGAGATGGAGCCTTGTAGGGTTAGAGGGACAGAGATGGAGCCATCTGGAGATGGAGGGGTGGAGATGGAGCCCTATAGGGTTGGAGGGATGGAGATGGAGCCGTCTGGAGATGGAGGAATGGAGATGGACCATATGGAGATGAAGGGCTGGAGATGACATCCTACAGGGTTGGAGAGGTGGAGATGGAGCTTTCTGGAGATAGAAGGGTGGAGATGGAGCCACGTGAAGATGGAGGGGTGGAGACTGAGTCCTATAAGGTTGGAGGGATGGAAATGGAGCCATGTGGAGATGGAGGAATGGAGATGGAGCCATATGGAGATGGAGGGGTGGAGATGGAGCCATATGGAATCACATGGGGAAGATGGGGCTGATGCCAGGTGGAAGTGGTGGAAGGGGTGGGTGGGTGGTGGGGAGGCCATCCTGACCCCCTCCCCGTCCCCACAGTGGGACCTCGTCTGTGGCTACCGGCAGCTCCGGCAGATGGCCCAGTCTGTCTACATGGCCGGGGTCCTGGTGGGCGCCCTGGTCCTGGGGGGCCTCTCAGACAAGTAAGGGCAGCAGGACCCCACCCCGTGCCTCAGTTTCCCCACGGGGGAGTGGACAGACCATCACCCCGTGGCACCCAGTGGCACCCAGTGGCGGTCCGTTGCAGGTTTGGGCGCAAGGCCATGTTGATGTGGTCCTACCTGCAGCTGGGGGTGATGGGGACCTGCACGGCCTTTGCCCCCAACTATGCGTCCTACTGCATCTTCCGCTTCGCCGGTGGCATGGCCCTCTCCGGCGTCGGCCTCAGCATCGCCTGCCTGGGTGAGGGGACAGCGATGACCACAGGGACCAGGGTGGGGACAACCGGCGTGGCCAGGGATGAGGATATTGCTGTGGTCATGCACAGGATGACCCCATGGGCATGGACCGAGATGTCCCAATGGCCATGGATGGGGACAACCCCATGGGCATGGATGGAGATGTCCCAATAGCCATGGATGGGGACAACCCAACGTCTGTTGATGGGGATGTCCCATTGGCCATGGATGGGGACGTCCCATTGGCCATGGATGGGGACAACCCCATGGCCATGGGTGGGGACATCACGTGGCCATGGGTGGGGACAACCCAACGGCTGTTGATGGGGATGTCCCAATGACCATGGATGGGGACAACCCAGTGGCTGTGGATGGAGATGTCCCAATGGCCATGGGTAGAGACATCACCATGGCCATGGGTGAGGACACCACCATGGCCATGGATGCAGACATCCCCAACACCCATGGCTGGGGACATCCCCCTCTCTACAGATGGGGACATCCCAGTGGCCACTGATGGGGCCATCACCATGGCCACAGGCGGGGCCACGTGGTGTGGACACATCTGGACATGCTGAGGAGGCCACAGTCACAAGGAGGGTGATGGAGGTGGGCGGGGGGGGACACATCGAGTCAGCCGTGTCCCCGTGGTCCCTTGCAGTGGTGGAGTGGATCCCCACGCCCTACCGCG
This sequence comes from Opisthocomus hoazin, assembly GCF_030867145.1. Taxonomy (NCBI): domain Eukaryota; kingdom Metazoa; phylum Chordata; class Aves; order Opisthocomiformes; family Opisthocomidae; genus Opisthocomus; species Opisthocomus hoazin. The sequence goes on from NW_027448979.1 coordinate 46,827, forward strand.
CTGTCACCGTGGCCATCACCGGCTTTGCCTACACCCTGGGCCAGATCCTGCTGGCTGGCTTGGCCTACGCTGTCCCCCACTGGCGCTGGCTCCAGCTCACCGTCTCCGTGCCCTACTTCGTCTTCCTCCTCTACTCCTGGTAGGATGCTTGGGACCTTCAGGGAAGGCCACGTGGGGCTCTTGCCATGCCTCAGTTTCCCCCTCGCTGACTGCAGGTGGTTGGCTGAGTCTGCCCGGTGGCTGGTGCTCTCGGGGAAGGCTGACAGGGCTGTGAAGGTCTTGCAGCGAGTGGCCACGATGAACAAGAAACAGGAGGAAGGGGAGAAGATCACGGTGGAGGTCTGGTGGTCCCGTGGTGGTGGTGGTGGGGTCTTGGTTTCCCACCCCGTCCCCCACCAACCTCTCCTGTTTCCCCCTCACCCAGATCCTGAAGTCCAACATGAAAGAGGAGTTGGCCGGTCTGAAGTCCTCCTACACCATCTCTGACCTGGTCCGGACCCCGGTCATCCGTCACATCTTCTTCTGCCTCTCCATCATCTGGTGGGGCTGGGCTGGGGAAGCCTGGTGGGGAGGAGGAAGAGGAGGAGAAGGAGGGAGGAATGGGTGGAGAGTTGAAGGGAGGGAGGGAGGGATGGATGGATGGATGGATGGATGGATGGATGGATGGATGGATGGATGGATGGAAGGATGGATGGAAGGAAGGATGGGTGGAAGGACGGATGGGTGGAAGGACGGATGGGTGGAAGGACGGATGGGTGGAAGGACGGATGGAAGGCCAGACGCTTGGAGAGTTGGCCAGACATATGGATGGATGAATGGGAAGATGGACATCTGGACAGCCAATCGGTGAATCCAGCCATCCAAGGGTACCTCAGCCCTCTCCTCCTCCACCTGAGGTCTCTGCTCTGTCCCGTGGGATGGTGACATCCCAGGGAGGTCATGCCACCTCAAGGTCCGTGCCTCTCTCTGCCCTGCTCCAGGTTCTCCATCAGTTTCTCCTACTACGGGCTGGCCATGGACCTGCAAAACTTCGGCGTCAGCATTTACCTCATCCAGGTGATTTTTGGCGCCGTTGACTTCCCGTCCAAAGTGGTGGTGACCATCGCCGTGAGCTACATCGGCCGGCGGGTGTCTCTCATGGTGGCCCTCATCTCGGCGGGGCTGGTCATCATCGCCAACATCTTTGTCTCCACAGGTGGGTGTGATGGGGTGATGGGCAGGTCTTCTGCACCACTCTGTCCAGCCACCCGTGTCCCCACCGGTCCATCACACAGCTCTGCTTTGCTCTTCCACCAGCCCACCCTTCTCCATGCATCCATCCATCCACCCATCGATCCACGTCTCCATCCATCCATCCATGTCTCCAACCATCAGTGCATCCATCCACCCATCCATCCACGTCTCCATCCATCCATCCACATCTCCATCCAACCATCCAGGTCTCCATCCATGTCTCCATCCATCCATCCATGTCTCCAACCATCAGTGCATCCATCCATCCATCCATGTCTCCAACCATCAGTGCATCCATCCACCCATCCATCCACGTCTCCATCCATCCAACCATCCACCCATCTATCCACGTCTCCATTCATCCATCCACGTCTCCACCCATCCATCCACATCTCCAACCATCCACCCATCCATCCACCCATCTATCCACGTCTCCATTCATCCATCCACGTCTCCATTCATCGATCCACGTCTCCATCCATTGATCCATGTCTCCACCCATCCATCCACGTCTCCAACCATCCACCCACCCATCGATCCACGTCTCCACCCATCCAACCGTCCACGTCTCCATCCACCCATCAATCCATGTCTCCATCCACTGATCCACGTCACCATCCATCCATCCATGTCTCCATCTATGTCTCCAACATCAATCCATCCATCCATCCATCCATGTCTCCACCCATCCATCCATGTCTCCATCCATCCATCCACCCATCCATCCATGTCTCCATCCATCCATCCATGTCTCCAACCATCCAACCATCCACGTCTCCATCCACCCATCCACGTCTCCACCCACCCATCCACGTCTCCACCCACCCATCCACTCCAGCTGTCCATCCCTACATCCTCCCTTCTTTCCCCTCCCCCCTCCCCGAGGTGGCTCCCGCCCGGGCGCAGCGCCCACCACGTCCCCCTCTCCACCCCAGAGCTGCAGATGGTGCGCACGGCGCTGGCCGTCATCGGCAAGGGTTGCCTCTCCGCCTCCTTCAACTGCGTCTTCCTCTACACCACCGAGCTCTACCCCACGCCCATCAGGTAGAACCCCGGCCCCACCACCCTGCAGTGGGGCAGGTCCCCTGTCACCCACCCGTGACACCCCCACGGTGGGCCCTGCCCCACGGTGACCCCTCCCCTCCGGCACCGGCAGGCAGACCGGGTTGGGCTTCGGCAGCACCATGGCCCGAGTCGGTGGCATCGTGGCGCCGCTGGTGAAGATGATGGATGAGTACTACCCCTTCTTGCCCCCTGCCGTCTATGGGGTGGCCCCCGTGGTGGCGGCCGTGGTGGCCAGTTTCCTCCCGGAGACCCTCAACGCGCCACTGCCCGACAGCATCGAGGAGGTGGAGAGCAGGTGGGCATGTGGGGGGAGGGGAGGGATGGATGGAGGGAGGGATGGATGGAGGATGGTTGGATGGAGAATGGATGGATGGAGGATGGATGGTTGGATGATGGAGCATGGATGGATGGAGGATGGATGGAGGGAGGGACGGTTGTATGATGGATGGATGGATGGATTGATGATGGAGGATGGATGGATGGAGGATAGAGCATGGATGGATGATGGATGGATGGATGGATGGATGGTCAGATGATGGAGGATGGATAGATGGATGGATGATGGATGGTTGGAGGATGGATGGATGGATGGAGGAAGGACAGATGGAGGATGGACGCATGGAGGATGGATGGACAGATGGATGGAGGACAGATGACGGACGGTTGGACAGACTGAAAGACGAAGGGGTTTTGGTTGGCTGGACAGCTGGATGGACACAGTGCGAGCTGGGCTGCTTCCCACCTTGTCATTGGCTGCACCATCCCGCCATGCCCCACAGCCCCTCCTCCTCCTCCTCTTCCTCCCTCCAGGGCCAAACGGAAGAAGGCAGATGACCCCAAAGAGAAGATCCCACTCCAGACCCAGGACAAGGCCCTGCTGAAGGAGGCCTGAAGGACCACGGGCGGATGGGTGGGAGACAGCACCTGGTCACCAGCAACCACCTTCTCCCATGGGTCCCTGCAGCCTTGTTTTGGGGCCAGGTACGAACTAATCGCCTGCCCCATGGCTGGTGACCTCTCTGCGTGGGGCAGGGGAAGTCCATGGAGAAATAAAGCTGCTCTTCTGGGGACCGCATCTCTGGGTGTTAACTGAGCCCACCCAAGGTCACCTCCAAGGAGATGACACCCAATAACCACGTCCGAAGTCACCTCCAATAGGAAAATGCCTAAGAACCATGTCCCCGGGGTCTCCTCCAGTAAGATGGCACCCCAGAACCCCCATGTTGGAGGTCACCTTCAAGGATACCTCATAACCTTGTCTCCAAGGTGACCTCCAATAGGACAAGGCTGAAGAACCTTGGCCCTGAGGTCACCTGTAGTAAGATGATGCCCAAGAACCCCCCACATTGGAGGTCACCTTCAAAGACACCTCATAACCTGGTCCCTGAGGTGACCTCCAGTAGGACAACACCAAAGAACCTTGGCCCTGAGGTCACCTCCAATAGGACAATGCTGAAGAACTGTGGCCCTGAGGTCACCTCCAATAAGCTGATGCCCAAGAACCCCCCACACTGGAGATCACCTTCAAGGATACCTCATAACCTTGTCTCCAGGGTGACCTCTAATAGGACAACACCAAAGAACCTTGGCCCTGAGGTCACCTCCAGTAAGCTGATGCCCAAGAACCCCCATGCTGAGGGTCACCTTCAAGGACACCTCATAACCTGGTTCCCCAAGGTGACCTCCAACAGGACAACACCAAAGAACCATGGCCCTGAGGTCACCTCCAGTAAGCTGATGCCCAAGAACCCCCACACTGAGGGTCAGCTCCAACAAGACGACACCCATTAACCCCCAACCCACCCAACTCTCATCCCAGGAAAGGGGTCCCCCATCTCCCAAGGAAGAGCGAGGACCTCCCAAACCCCACCCCAACCCCCTCCAGCAACCCCATGGGGCTGCCGCCATGACGCCCCTTCCCCGACTTCCCCCACCACCACCTCTCAGGCCACCCCAGCCCTTGCTCCTGCTGCCAACGTGGCCTTTGACCGCGTCACCCCCCCTCCTCGGCGTGACCCCATCAAAAATTAACCCCCGGCTTCCCCAGGCGGAGAAGGTGCTGACCCAAGCAGGGCCACCACCGTCAGGACCTTCCGGTTGCCTTTCGACCACGCACACAGCAAAAAAAAAAAAAAAGCCAAAATCGCTAAAATTTAACCCAACGGGGCCGGTGAAGGCCACGCATTGGCCCAAGCGAGGAGAACCCCTCCCCCCCTCCATCTTCTCCCACCTGAAGGTCCCCCACGGAGCTGGATGAAGGTCCTACATGGCCCCTCTCCAAGAGCTGCCTCAAAAAACGCAGCGCTGGAAAAAAGAACAAAAAAAAAAAGAGAATTCTTAGTTTCTCATCCTGCCCCAGATTCGTCCAGTTTTGCCCCATTTTTGGGGGGCGGGTTACCGCCACGCGGCTGCCGGTGGCTTTGGTGGTGGCCACCCTTCGCTGGAGCGTGGTGGCCCCCCCCGTCCCTGCACTTTTGCCCACCTGCCTTTGCCTTTTCCGCCTGGAAAAGTCACCCGAACCCCCCCCCGGACGTCAACCATTAACCCAACGCCGCCGTCGGCCAGGTTATAAAGGAGACCATCCGTGGGGCTGGTGGGGCCAGGACACCACGGCAGAGAAGCGCCTTCTTTTCGGGGTGAAACCCATCCCTTTCGGGGTTCCGCCAGGGCGGGGCGTGCATGGCTGCGGGGCGTTGCCGGGGTCTCGCGGCGGCAAGATGGCTTTCGCCAGCCTCCTGGAGCACGTGGGGGGCATGGGACGCTTCCAGGTGGTCTCGGTTCTCCTCTTGGCTTTGCCCGTCCTCATGATGGCCAGTCACAACCTTCTGCAGAACTTCACGGCCGCCATCAGTGATCATCACTGCCGGCTTCGGTGGGAGGCCAACGCCACCGGCCTCGACCCCCAGGACCTGCTGAGGGTCTCGGTTCCCCACGGGGAGCGGTGCCGGCGTTTCGTGACACCGCAGTGGTGGCTCTTGGAGGCCAACGGCTCGGCTCCCAACAGCAGTTGGCCGGAGACAGAGCCCTGCCGCGACGGTTGGACCTACGACCGCAGCGTCTTCACCAGCACCATCATCACTGAGGTAGGACGGCGGCGGGGTGGGATTTGGGGCTGGCGGCACGCTTCGCCCAATCCGGTGCACGGTGCCCACCTCGAGGCACAAGTGAAGGGTCTGCCGTTGTCATGACGTTGACTTCTTCCAACTGGAGTGTCTTCCCCACCCAACCCTTGGTGGAGGCACTCGACACCGTGAGAGCTCAGGACGAGAAACAGGGGAGGGGATGAGGGGGCTGGTGGCCATCAACGAGGGGGTCAAAAAGGGGCCAGGTGACCCCCAGAAGGAGCTTCCAGCCACGAGGATGCTGGGAAGGGCAGCCAAGTGTTGACTGGCGCCTTCTTGGTGTTGTCGTTGGCCACCATGTTGGATCAAGCTCTACCAGCCACCGCGGGCAGGTCTGGGGGGGGACAGAAGGGCGGGAAGAGGTGGTCTCCCCCCGATCTCCATCCCCCCCCCCCCCCATATCCTGGCCTCTCGGCAGTGGGACCTGGTGTGCAGCGCCCGGGGGCTGAAGCAGTTGGCCCAGTCGCTCTACATGGCCGGCATCTTGGTGGGCGGCATCATCTTCGGGGGGCTCTCAGACAGGTGAGGTGGGACCTCCCCATCCCTGTGGGCACGTGGGGCAGCATCATGGGGGTCATCCACCTCCCTCTTCCTCCTCCTCCTCCTCCTCACCGCCCAGGTTTGGCCGCCGGTCGCTGCTCACCTGGTGCTACCTTCAGATGGGTGCCATGGGGACGTGTTCCTCCTTCGCCCCCACCTTCACCGTCTACTGCCTCTTCCGCTTCCTGACGGGCATGGCCTTCTCCGGCATCATCCTCAACAGCGTCTCCCTCTGTACGTGGCCACCACCAGCCCCACGGTACGGGGGTCCCCCCTGCTCCCGGTCCGCTCCACGTCTGGGCGTGTCTCGGCAGCTTTGGAGTGGATGCCCACGCGCACCCGGGCGGTGGTGGGGACCTTCATGGGTTACTGCTACACCACGGGGCAGTTCCTGCTGGCCGGGATCGCCTACGCCATCCCCGACTGGCGCTGGCTGCAGCTCACCGTCTCGCTGCCCTTCTTCTGCTTCTTCCTCTACTCCTGGTGAGGAGGAGGAGGAGGAGGAGGGGGAGGAACGGGGGAGTGGATGGAGGGAGGGATGCAGGGGCGGGCAGATGGAGGGATGGGCAGGTGGAGGGGTGGGTGGGTTGGTGGATGGATGGATGGATGGATGGATGGAGGGATGGATGCAGGGATGGACAGATGGAGGGATGGATGGATGAAGGGATGGGTAGATGGAGGGATGGGTAGATGGACGGATGGAGGGGTGGTGGGATGGATGCATGGACAGATGGAGGTATGGATGGATGGAGAGATGGTGGGATAGATGCAGGGATGGGCAGATGGAGGTGTGGAGGGATGGTGGGATGGATGCAGGGGTGGAGAGATGGACGGATGGAGGGATGGTGAGATGGATGCATAGACAGATGGAAAGATGGAGGGATGGTGGGATAGATGCAGGGATGGGCAGATGGAGGGATGGAAGGAGGGATGGTGGAATGGATGCAGGGATGGGCAGATGGAAGGATGGTGAGATAGATGCATGGACAGATGGAGGTGTGGACGGATGGTGAGATGGATGGATACATGGAGGCATGGACGGTTGCATGGATGGTGGGATGGATGCATGGACAGATGGAGATGTGGATGGATGGAGGGATGGATGGAAGGATGGTGGGATGCATGCATGGACAGCTGGAGGTGTGGATGGATGGAGGGATGGATGCAGGGATGGGCAGATGGAGGTGTGGATGGAAGGATGGTGGGATGGATGCATGGACAGATGGAGATGTGGATGGATGGAGGAATGGATGAAGGCATGGGCAGATGGAGGTGTGGATGGATGGTGGGATGGATGCAGGGATGCACGGAGGGTTGCGTGGATGGGTGGACAGCAGGAAAGGTGGATGGACAGGTGAACGGCAGCTGTGGGGATGGCTGCAGGGTTGGGTGGCCGGGTGGGAGCCTGGAGAGCTGGCTGGAGGGATGTCGGGGTAGATCCTGCCCCCGTCTCCTCCGCAGGTGGTTCACAGAGTCAGCTCGCTGGCTGGTCATGGTGGGGAAGTCCCACCAAGCCCTGAAGGAGCTCCAGAAGGTGGCCAGGATAAATGGGAAGAAAGAGGAAGGGGACAAGCTCGACATCGAAGTAAAAGGCTCTGGCCGGGTCCCCTGGGGCATCTCGGGGGTGTTCTACAGGGGGTGGGGGGAAGTGACCCCGCTCTCCTGGCCCCCAACAGTGGGGCTCCCCTACATCCGTCCTTCCAGCCCCTTCAACAACCATCCATCCCTGTAGACAGCTGTCCATCTAGCGCCATCTGCATCCATCCCTCCCCTTTACAACCATCCATCTCCACCACCTCCATCTCCATCACCTCCCTCCATCTCCACCACCTCCACCTCCCTCCATCTCCACCACCTCCCTCTCCATCTCCATCACCTCCATCTCCATCGGGCCCCTTTTACAACCAACCAACCATCTCCACCCCCCCCATATCCACCCATCTGACCATCTGTCTGTCCATCTGTTTGTCCGTCCCTCCTCCCACCCACCTTCCACCCACCCTTCCCAGGGCTTAATCCCCCTGCCCCGAGCTCCATCCCGGTTCCCCTCTCCGCTGCTCCCACCCCTGCTCCTCCACTGAGAAGCGGGACTGCAGAGCTCCCCCAACTCCTAGGCCTTGAGGTCCTACATGCAGAACGAGATGGTGTCATCAAGGAGTCGCCACACGGTGATCGACCTGGTCCGGACACCTGTCGTGCGCCGCATCTCTTGTTGCCTCTGCTTCGTGTGGTACGCCTGGTGGTGGAGGACATCAGTGGGTGGTTGTCCAACCGTCCCCCCAGTAGTGGATCCACCCATCTCCAAAGACCACACCCCCCTCCTTAGCTGGGTCCTTATGGGAAAGGGAAACTGAGTCACAGTGCAGGACTCAGTCAACAGAGCTCTCTTGGCCCACACATGCTCCAGGAAAGGACATAGATCTCCTGGCTTGATCCCACAGGCCAGGGGATGTTGTGTGACCCCCCAAATCCCACCCCACACCTCCCCACTGGTGGCATTTGCTCTTCTTGGCCTAGGTTCTCCACCAGCTTCGCCTACTACGGGCTGGCCATGGACCTGCAACACTTTGACTTCAACATCTACGTGATCCAGCTGGTCTTTGGGGCCGTGGACATCCCGGCCAAGCTGATCTCCATCCTCACCATCACCTTCGTGGGCCGGCGCTTCACCCAGTGCGTTGCCCTCTTCCTGGCCGGCTTGGCCATCTTGGCCAACATCTTGGTGCCACGAGGTGAGGGCTGGAGAGGGGTGGTGGTGTCCCCTTCATCTTCACCCCACCAGGCACCGGCTGGGGGGGCCACACCAAGCTCAACCCATTAACACAACTCACGGGCCAAGGGATTTCAGCTTTTTACGGGCGATTTGCCTGAAATCCCGGTGTTTGGGGTCTCCTCTTTCCATCACCCACCGTCAACCCAACCCAACTCCATCCAGTGACACCAAAGTGAGTCCCGGCTGTCCTGTCCTCATCTCCACAGACCTGCGGACAGTCCGGACCGTCCTGGCCGTCTTCGGGAAGGGTTGCTTGGCCGCGTCCTTCAACTGCGTCTTCCTCTACACGGGTGAGCTCTACCCCACCGTTATCCGGTAAGGAGTTGGGGTGGAGGTCGTGGGAGGTGGTGGGGTGACCACGACCACGCATGCTGGCCCCTGAAGGCCTCTCGGTGTCCCACAGGCAGACGGGCTTGGGTTTGGCCAACACCATGGCCCGTCTGGGCAGCATCACGGCCCCCTTGGTGAAGATGGCGGGCGAGGTCTTCCCCGCGTTGCCCTTCATCATCTACGGGGCAGCCCCCGTGGTGTCAGGGCTGGCGGCCATCTTCCTGCCAGAGACACGGAACCTGGCACTGCCCGAGACCGTGGAGGAGGTGGAGGGCAGGTGGGAACGGAGGGACTGAGGGACAAGGGGAGGGATGGTGGGGAGGGACAGAGGGATGGGTGGACAGAGGGAGGGATGGTGGGAGAGAAGGATTGGTTGGACACAGCGATGGATGGATGGATGGAGGGCTTGTGTGTGGGGATGGATGGAGAGATGGATGGATGGAGGGATGGATGGAGGCTAGGTGTTATGTGGGGATGGATGAAGGGATGGGATGGAGGATGGGTTGTGTGTGGAGATGGATGGAGAGGTGGATGGACAGTTGCGTGGATGGATGGATGGATGGATGGACGGATGGAGGACTGGTTGTGTGTGGGGATGGACGGAGGGATGGATGGACAGTTGGGTGGATGGATGGGATGGAGGACGGGTTGTGTGTGGGGATGGATGGATGGATGGGATGGATGGACAGGAGTGGATGAGACTGGACAAAGCTAGGTGGATGGACAGATGGACAGATACAAAGAAGAGCACAGCAATGGATGGATGAAAGGCTGGACAGATGGATGTCTCTGAAGATGGACGGATGGGTGATGGACAGACAGGTCAACGGGGAAGGGAGTGCAACAGCAGCATGAAAACCACCTGAGCCCCCCAAAACCACCCGCACCCCATCCTCCCTCTCCCCTCAGGAACAAGCCCCAGAAGGATGAAGACCAACACCTCCAGGTCCCACTTCAGCCGACCACACTGGGGGACTCCCCAGCCCCCCCAGACCTCAACATACCCAGTGGATGAAGGAGCAGGAGTGGGGCTGGGTGGACACAGCCCCCCCCCCCCCCCCCCCCAAGAGCAAAGTGACAGCGATGACCACGGCCACCCTCTTGCATGTCCAAGGCAGGGACGCAGGCATCCTCCTCTCCACGCAGCGGTGGGGGATGGTGTGTGTCCCCCACCCCCACCGCTTCACAGGATGTTTCTTTTTTTTCTTCTGTTGCTGGAATAAAAATAAGAAAAGCAAAAATTGTGGAAAACGCGGCCAGTGGGAGGGCGGGGGGGTGGGGGTGGGGGTTGTTTTCCCACGGCCACGGGGGGTCCCGCGCAGCCCGGCCGACCCACCCCGAAGGCAAATATGGGACCCAGCGGGGTGCTGCGGCCTCGGCATTGCATGTCCCCCTCCTCCACCATCCCCTCCTCCCCTCTGCCGGCGCCGGAGCCGCGAGGGAGGGAGAGTCGCACTCGAGAGCACAGGGAGGACTCGGGCATCCTGAGAACCCACACATCTCCCAGGACCCACAGATCCCAAGGACTCATGTGTCCGGGTGCCCACACATCTCCAAGGACCCACTGATCCAGGCATCTGGGTGCCCAGATGTCCCAAGAACCCACGGACCACAAGGACCCATGGATCTGGGTGCCCAGACACCCCAAGGACCCGCATGTCCAGGTGCCCACACATCTCCAAGGACCCAAGGATTCAAAGAACCCACGTGTCCAGGTGCCCAGACACCCCAAGGACCCATGGATCCAGGCACCTGTGTGTCTAGATATCACCAAGAACCCATGGATCCCAAGGACCCATGTGTCTGGGTGCCCACACATCTCCCAGGACACACAGATTCCAAGGACCCACTTGTCCGGGTGCCCACACATCTCCAAGGACCCACTGATCCAGGCATCTGGGTGTCCAGATGTCCCAAGAACCCATGGATCCCACGGACCCATGTCTCTGGGTGCCCAGACATTTCCCAGGACCCACGGATCCCAAGGACCCACGTGTCCGGGTGCCCACACATCTCCAAGGACCCACAGATCCAGGCATCTGGGTGTCTAGATGTCCCAAGAACCCACGGATCACTAGGACCCATGGCTCTGGGTGCTCAGACACCCCAAGGACCCCGGGATCCCAAGCACCCACGCGTCCAGGTGCCCGCACATCTCCAAGGACCCACAGATCCAGGCATCTGGGTGTCTAGATGTCCCAAGAACCCATGGATCACAAGGACCCACATCTCCAGGTGCCCAGACATCCCCAAGGACCCATGTATCTTGGTGCCCAGACATCACCAAGAACCCACAGAAGGACCCATGTGTCCGGGTGCCCAGATACCTCCCAAGACCCATGGATCTGAGGGAACCACGTGTCCGGGTGCCCAGACATCTCCAAGGACCCAGACATCTCCAAGGACCCAAGCATCTGCCCACCCAGCACCCACTTCACCCTCGTCTCCCACCACCCAGCCAGTGAGGACCCAGGTGTCCTGCCCCCCAAGCCACCCCCCAAGTCCCTTGGTCGCTGCCCCTTCCCGCTTACGCTCCGCTGCCTCTCGCTGCCCTCCTGTCCAGGGTCCAAGGGGCTCGCAGTGATCCGATTCAGAGCCCCCAGGGACTTTGCCCCATGAATCATCCACCATGGATGGCGAAAACAAGCCGGGAGGGGGCTGGAGGAGTCCCCATCCACCTGGGGCTGGTGGCTTCCTTGGCGATGAAGAGGATGGAGAGGATGGGATGGTCCCAGGGAGCTGCTGGGCATCCCTGGTTGGGCACCGGCGCGGCCGGCACTCGTCTTTCCGCCTGATGACTGTCCTCTGACCCGTAGCAGGATGTCGTCCCGACGGAGTCAAACGTTAACCGGGACCGTGGGCTGGCTTTAAATAGGAGTGGGGACAGGGATGGGGATGTGGCTGTGGCCACGGGCAGCTGAGGGGTGGTCGCTGCCCGCAGACGGCTCCCGGGAGCAGGATTTGGTGCTGGGAGAGGTCAGGTGACAGTTGGAGCGGCGGACAGGTGAGTGGATCAATAGAGAGATCGATGCCTTGATCAGGAGAGAGACAAAGGCCAATGGACTGGTCAAGAGAGAGATTAAAGCTGCAGAGATCGATCAATAGAGAGAAAGACCGATCAATACAAAGGTTATCGGTCAAGAGGTTGATCAATAGAGAGCTTAAGATTGATACACGGATCAATAGGAAGATTATAGATCAGAAGATTGAGATTAAAGCTCAGCAGATTGAGATTAAAGGTCAACAGACTGACATTAAAGGTCAACAGACTGACATTAAAGGTCAATAGACTGAGATTAAAGACCAATAGATTGAGATTAAAGACCAATAGATTGATCAACAGAAAGACTGATTAATAGAAAAATTATATGTCAATAGATTGATCAATAGCAAGATATAAGATCAATAGATTGATCAATAGAGATCGACAGACCAGTCAATAGGTAGATGATGATCACTATATTGATCACTACATTGTAGGTTGGCAGACTGATCGAGAGAGACCAATAGATCGATCAATAGAGAAATTAAAGGTCAATAAATCAACCAATAGAAAGATTAAGACTGATCTATTGACTAATACAAAGATTACACATCCATAAATCGATCGATAGACCAATAGACTGATTAACACAGAGACAGACCGTTAGACTGACCGGTGATCAGGGTTCAATAGATCCACCAATAAAACAAATCCAGACCCAGAGATTGATCAACGCATAGATTATTGATCAATTTTTTCAGGAATAGAGATACACAGGCCAGCCGCAGGATCAACAGCGATGCTGCAGAACAGCAAGCTGATCAATAGATTCATCAACAGAAGCACCTAGACCAATAAATCAATAAATGAAGGGCAAAGTTATGGAATAATTGATGATGGACACATCGTAGGTGACAGAGATCTAAAGATCAATAGTTTATCGACAGAGACAGAGCTCACTGGATTGATCGACAGGGAATCCAATAGGTTGACCGATAGAAAGGAAGAGATCAATAGACTGATCAATAGACCTATGCAGACCTATAGACTGATTGATCAGCAGATGAATCGATTGATTGACGGGGCGAGGAGTCAATCGATGGGCAGAGGGACAGGCAGACCGATCCACCGGCTGGATGATGGCTGGCATGGATCGAATGACTGATCGATTGATTGACCGAGGGATGAAGGGTGGCCAGAGAACGAGAGAGTGGGAGTGGCAGAGGGAGGGAGGGACGGAGGGAGGCAGGGACGGAGGGAGGGACAGACGGACAGGGGGTGGCCGGAGAGACCGAGCCGGAGCCGGAGCGAGAGGCAGAGAGAGGGAGAGCAGCAAAACAGCAGGTAGGGATCGATCGATTGATCGTGGGGGATCATTGGAGGGATGAATCTATTGAGAGATTGGTAGGACAGAAGGGGAGGGGATCGACTGATCGATGGATCGATAAAGTGGGGGGGAGGAGGAGGAGGGAGAGCAGCGAGGGTCAGAGCTGACAGCAAGAAATAAATAATCAGGGATTGATAGCTCAATAGAAGCCAAGATTGACAGACTGACAGGTAGATTGATTGACAGACTGATAGGTAGATTGATTAGTTAGATCAATAGATCAACAGACAGATCAACAGACACCCCAACAGATTGATAGTGACACTGATCGTGACACTGATCGATTGATAGCATGATCGACAGATTGACAGACTGATTGATCGATTGATAGAGCCACTGACAGATCAGTAGCACAACCAATAGATCAATCGACACCCCAGTAGATCAATAGACACCCCAATAGATTGACAGTGACACTGAGAGATGGTGACACTGATAGATTGATAGTGCAATCGATGGACTGACAGACTGATCGATTGATAGAGCCACTGATAGCGCAACCACCAGATCCACAGACACCCCAACAGATCAATAGCACAACCAATAGATCCACAGACACCCCAACAGATCAATAGAGACCCCAATAGATTGATGGTGACACTGACAGATTGATAGCACGACCAATGGATTGATAGACTGATCAACTGATCGATTGATAGAGCCACTGATAGACCAATAGTGCAACCAATCGATCAACAGACACCCTGACAGATCAATAGAGACCCCGATAGATCAATAGAGACCCTGACAGATTGATAGTGATGCTGATAGGTTGATTGTGATGCTGATAGATTGACAGCATGACCAATGGATTGATAGACCAATCGATCGAGGCACTGACAGATCAATAGCACCACCAATCGATCAACAGACACCCTGACAGATCAACAGAGACCCCGACAGATCAATAGAGACCCTGACAGATTGGTAGAGACCCCAATAGATTGGTAGAGCGACCGATGGGTTGATAGACTGATCAATTGATCGATCGATTGAGGCACTGACAGATCAATAGTGCCACCAATTGATCAATAGCACCACCAATCGATCAACAGACACCCTGACAGATCAATAGAGACCCCGACAGATCAACAGAGACCCCGACAGATCGATAGTGACGCTGATAGACTGGTGGCACGACCAATGGGTTGATAGACCGATCAATTGATCGATTGATCGAGCCACTGATAGATCAATGGTGCCACCAATCGATCAATAGCACCACCAATCAATCAACAGACACCCTGACAGATCAACAGAGACCCCGATAAATCGTTAGAGACCCCGATAGATCGATAGCGCGACCGATGGGTTGATCGACTGATCGATTGATCAAGGCGCCGAGAGATCGATCAACAGCGCCACCCACCGATCAATAGTGCCACCCATCGACCAATAGCGAGCCTATCAGATCACTCGACAGCCGGACGGACAGCTCGCCCACCAGGGCGCCGGACCGATCACCCCCAGCGGATCGATCGGGGCGGAACAGACGGAGCAGCAGACGATCAATAGCAGGTCCTTGGCTCCTCCCCCAGCCCCGCCCTGTCCATCGGTCACTCCTCATCCGCCAAGCCCTGGTTCTTCCTCCTCCACCCCTTGGCCCACCCTTTGACCCAACCTTCAGCCCTTCCTCCAACCACGCCTGGGCCTTCCTCATCCTCAGATCCAACCTTCATCCCCTCCTCCAACCACCCCATGGTCCTTCCTCATCCACCCCCTGGCCCATCCTGGGATCCAACCTTCACCCCTTCCTCCAAACCACCCCATGGTCCTTCTTCTGCCGTGTCCCTCGTCTGTCCCTCTCCCCTTCTTCCAAACCACCCCATGGTCCTTCTTCTGCCGTGTCCCTCGTCTGTCCCTCACCCCTTCCTCCAAACCACCCCATGGTCCTTCTTCTGCCGTGTCCCTCGTCTGTCCCTCACCCCTTCCTCCAAACCACCCCATGGTCCTTCTTCTGCCGTGTCCCTCGTCTGTCCCTCACCCCTTCCTCCAAACCACCCCATGGTCCTTCTTCTGCCGTGTCCCTCATCTGTCCCTCACCCCTTCCTCCAAACCACCCCATGGTCCTTCTTCTGCCGTGTCCCTCGTCTGTCCCTCACCCCTTCCTCCAAACCACCCCATGGTCCTTCTTCTGCCGTGTCCCTCATCTGTCCCTCACCCCTTCCTCCAAACCACCCCATGGTCCTCCTTCTGCCGTGTCCCTTGTCTGTCCCTCACCCCTTCCTCCAAACCACCCTGTGGTCCTTCCTCATCCTTGGATCCAACCCTCAGCCTTCCTCCAACCACGCCTGGTCCTTCCTCATCCATCCCTAGTCTGTCCTTCTGTCCGTCCCTCAGCCCTCCTCCAACCACGCCTGGGCCTTCCTCGTCCTCGGATCCAACCTTCACGCCTTCCTCCAAACCACCCCATCCTCCTTCCTCATCCATCCCTTGGCCCACCCTTCAACCTCTCCTCCTCCTCCCACCCTCCAGCTGACCTGGGCCCGCCCCACTTCCATCCCTCGTTCCACCATGACGTTCGTGGAGCTGCTGAACCTCCTGGGTGGGATGGGCCGCTTCCAGGTGACCTACGTGGTCGCCCTGGCCATTCCGCTGCTGATGCTGGCCAGCCACAACCTGCTGCAGAACTTCACCGCCGGGATCCCCGAGCACCACTGCCGGCCTCGGCCGGTGGCCAACGTCAGCACCGGGGACGTCCCGCTCCACGTCTCTGTCCCCTCCGACGGTCACCGGCGTCCCCAGCGCTGTCGCCGTTTCGTGGAACCCCAGTGGCACCTCTTGGAGGTCAACGGCACGGTCAACGCCACAACCGCCGGGGCGGCCACCGAGCCTTGCCGCGACGGTTGGACCTACCGCGACGGCGTCTTCGCTCACACCATCGTCACCGAGGTGAGGGGTGGTCACACCCCCGCCCCGCCCCGGGGGGGACCCAGGCGGTGGGTGCTGACCCCCCACCCGCCCCGTGTCCTCTCCCGGTGGCAGTGGGACCTGGTGTGTGAGTCCAAGAAGTTGAGGCAGGCGGCCCAGTCCATCTACATGGCCGGGATCCTCCTGGGCTCCGGCTTCTTCGGGGTCCTCTCCGACAAGTGCGTGGCCACCCCAGGGCTGGGCTGGGATGAACTGGGATGAACTGGGAGGGGAGGGGTTTGCACTGGGATGTCCTCCCCTCCCTCTGACCCCTGCTGGCCCAGTGGCGCCAGTAGCTCCAGGGTGGGTCTGTCCCAGGAGGGCTTATCCCACTGTCCCCACTGCCCCCAAGTCACTCATCCCAGTATTCCCAGTGCCCATATTCCCTGTCCCAGTGTTCCAAATGCCTCGTCCCCCCATCCCAGTTCCCCATGTTCCCATTCCAGAATTCCCAGCACCCCATATCCCCCCATCCCAGTGCCCATGTCCCCATCCCAGTAGCACCAGAACCCCACAACCCCCATCCCAGTGTCCCCAGCAGCCTGTATCCCCATCCCAGTATCCCCAGCAGCCTGTATCCCCCATCCCAGTATCCCCAGCACCCTGTATCCCCCATCCCAGCACCTCCAGCACCCCACATCCCCCATCCCAGCACCCCCAGCGCCTCATGCTCCCATCCCAGTGCTCCCAGTTCCCCCAGCGCCGTGTCCCAGCAGGTTCGGGCGCCGGGTGCTGCTGAGCTGGTGCTACCTGCAGCTGGGGGTGACGGGGGCCGGCACGGCAGCCGCCCCCACCTTCGGCGTCTACTGTCTCTGCCGCTTCCTGGCCGGGTTGGCCTTGGCCGGGGTCACCCTCAACTCCGCCTGCCTCTGTGAGCTGGGGACCCCGGGGTGGGCTTGGGGGCACCAACCTGACCCCCACTGACCCACGGGAGGGACGCAGGCCCCAACCTGACCCCCAGTGACCCACGGGAGGGACCACAGGTTCCAGGCCCCAACCCGACCCCCGCTGACCCAACCCAACCGCTGTTGACCTATGGGAGGGACTCCGATGTCCAAACCCCAACCTGACCCCCACTGACCCACGGGAGGGACCCAGACCCCAATCCCACCCCCGCTGACCCAACCCTACCCCCACTGACCCACGGGATGGGCCCAGGCCCCAACCCTACCACCATTGACCCATGGGAGGGATCCAGACCCCAATCCCACCCCCGCTGACCCAGCCCTACCCCCACTGACCCACGGGAGGGACCCAGGCCCCAACCCTACCCGTTGACCCACGGAAGGGACCCAGACACCCCGGTTTGTCCCCATCCCACGGGATCGGCCCCCTTGTCCGCAGGCATGGAGTGGCTCCCGACGGGGGCACGCGCCGTGGTGGGCACCATCAACAGCTACTGCTACACCTTGGGCCAGTTCGTGCTGGCGGCCGTGGCCTTCAGCGTCCCTCACTGGCGCTGGCTCCAGCTCATCGTCTCCCTCCCCTTCTTCCTCTTCTTCCTCTACTCCTGGTACGGGGAACCCAGGGGTCCGGGCGGCCGCCCACCCTCCTCCTCCTCCTGGGCTGGGGGGCAAGGAGGTGGATGTTGGGGTGTCTGCGTTCCTCAGCTGGGGGACGGGGGACAGGGGGGTCCCCAACGGGTGATGGGATGTGTGGGGTGGGTGCAGGGACCCCCCGTGAGCCCCCTCCTTTCCCCCCAAGGCTCTTTGTGGAGTCAGCCCGGTGGCAGGTGATTTCGGGGCGACCCGACCTGGCCCTGAAGGGGCTCCGCAAAGTCGCCCGCGTCAACGCCAGGGAGGAGGAGGGGGACAAGCTCAGCGAGCAGGTGAGGGCTCCTCCAGATCCCGCGGATCCCCGGGATCCACCCCCTAGACACCCCCCCCAGACCATCCCAGTTTCCTCTAGATCCCCCCCAGTTCCCTTGTATCCTCCCTACACCCCCACACCCCCCCCAGATCCCTCACTAGATCCCCCAAAATCCTTCCAGAACCCCCCTTAGATCCCCCATATCCCTCCAGAACCCCCCTTAGATCCCCCCATTTTCTCTCTGCTCAGCCTAGATCCCCCCACTATCCCTCGTAGCTTCTCTATTCCCCCCTTAGATCCCTCCCGATCACCTGGATGTCCCCCAAGACCCCTTCTATCCCTCCTAGATCCCTCTGAGCCCACCTAGATCCCTCCAATCCCCTCCAGATCACCTGGATCTCCCCCCCCCCGTCCCGAGATTCCCCATCTCTCCTAGATCCCACCAACCCCACCAGGTCCCCGTTAGCCTTCCGAGATCCCTCCCGTCCCCCCGGACCCTCCGTACCCCCCGGATCCCCGGTGGATCCCCCCAGATCCCCCCCCTCCTGCAGATGCTGCAGGGGTTGGTGCAGCGGGAGCCACTGCTGCCAGGGGGGGCCCTGGCTGCCCTGGTCCGCACCCCCGGGATGAGGATGGTCTCCTGCGGAGTCTCCTTTGTCTGGCAAGTGGGGCTGTTTTGGGGCCAAAAACCACCTTTTGGGGCAAAAAGGATCTTTTGGGGGGCAAACAACACCTTGTGGGCAAAACCCACCTTTTGGGGGTCAAACCTCACCTTTTTGGGGTGAAACCTCACCTCTTGGGGACCAAACCCCATCTTGTTGGGGTCAAACTCCACCTTCTGGGGACCAAACCCCACCTTTTTTGGGTCAAACCTCACCTTTTTGGAGGTCAAAACTCACCTTTTTGGGGGGTCAAAACTCACCTTTTTGGGGTCAAACTCCACCTCTTGGGGACCAAACCCCATCTTGTTGGGGCCAAACTCCACTTTCTGGGGACCAAACCCCATCTTCTAGGGGTCAAAGCTCACCTTTTGGGGGCCAACCCCCACCTTTTTGGGGGAAACCCACACCTTTTTGGTCCCTACTTGGTCACACCTGGTGGGTTTTGCGTTGAAACATTGGGTTTTGGGGGCAGGTTCTCCACCAGCTTCGCCTACTACGGGCTGGCCATGGATCTGCAGGGCTTCGGGGTGGACATCTACCTGAGCCAGCTGGTCTTTGGGGCGGTGGACATCCCGGCAAAGCTGGCCTCGGTGCTGGCCATCAGCTGCGTGGGGCGGCGGGTGGCCCAGGCGGGCTCCTTGGCGCTCGCCGGCATCTGCATCCTCGCCAACATCGCTGTGCCGACGGGTGGGCGCAACAGGTGGAGGGATGGTGGGAGGGATGGAGGACAACAGGGTGGAAGGATGGAGGACAATGGAATGGAGGACAACGGGGTGGAGGACAAGGGGAGGGAGGACAACGGGATGGAGGGATGGAGGACAATGGGGTGGAGGACAACGGGGTGGAGGGATGGAGGACAACGGGGTGGAGGACAACGGGGTGGAGGGATGGAGGACAATGGGATGGAGGATAACGGGATGGAGAACAATGGGTTGGAGGGATGGAGGACAACAGGCTGCAGTGATGGAGGATGGAGTACAGAGGACAACGGGATGTAGGAATGGAGGACAATGAGATGGAGGACAATGGGACTGAAGAAGAGGAAGAAGGGCAGAGAGAGAAGTTGGAGGGACAGAGGTTGGGAAGATGGAGGGATGGAGGTTGGAGGACGACAGGATGGAGGGACAGAGGGTGGAAGGATGCGTGGAGGTTGGAGGGATGCAGGACCTTTGGTGGGTCACTGAGGAGCCGATGGGGGGCTGGAGGTTCGAGACCTCCCATCCCCGTCCCCAGAGCTGCAGGCGCTGCGCATGGCTTTTGCGGTGATCGGGAAGGGCTCGTTGGCCGCCTCCTTCAACTGTGCCTACATCTTCACCGGAGAGCTCTTCCCCACCATCATCAGGTGGGTGGTGGTCACCCGTGGGGGCTGCTGGCACCACAGCCCTCCCCCCCTCTGCCCGTCCACCCTCATCCATCTGCCAACCCACCCACCAAGTCAACCCCCATCCAGCAACCCACCCACCCAACCACGGCCAGCCCATCTGCCCACCCAACTGCTCACCCACCCATGCAAACGTCACTCCAACCAACCCCTCTGTCCATCCACGATCAACCCTCCATCCCTCAGCCCCTCCATCCATCCAACCACCTGGCCATCCATCATCAAGTCCTCCATCCCTTGAATGCTTCACCCATCCACCACCAACCCTTCCATCCCTCATCTGCTCCATCCATCCACCCACCCAAACATCTCTCCATCAACCCCTCTATTCCTCCAGCCACCCCTCCATGCATCCAACCACCTCTCCATCCATCAAACCCTCCTTCCATCCATCCATCCCTCCGTCCATCCCTCAACCCCTCCATCCACCCACCTCTCCATCCATCCACCTCTCCATCCCTTAACCCCTCCAGCCATCCATCCACCTCTCCATCCATCCGTCCATCCACCTCTCCATCCATCAGCATCTCCCTCAACCCCTTCATCCACCCATCCATCCACCTTTCTCCATCCCCCAACCCCCCATCCCTCAACCCTTCCATCCACCCACCTCTCCATGCCATCCATCCATCCATCATCAGACCCTCCATCCAACCACCTCTCCATCCATCCATCCATCCATCCACTTCTCCATGCATCCATCCGTCCATCCACCTATCTCGTTGCTCTCCCTGTTGCAGGCAGACGGGAATGGGCCTGGGGGGCACCATGGCCCGGGTGGGTGGCATGGTGGCCCCGCTGGTTCGCATGGCAGCCGACGTGACCCCCATGCTTCCCCTCGTCATCTACGGGGCTGCCCCCATCATCTCGGCCATCGCCACCTGCTTCCTGCCCGAGACCCGCAACGTGCCCCTGCCTGAGACCGTCAACGACGTTGAGAGACGGTGAGGGGCTGCCCAGTGAGGTGGCCTTGGCCACACCGCGCGTCCCCGTCCCCACCAGCTCCCTTTTCTCCCTGATCCTTTCGTGGTGGACACAAGGTGGGGGAAATCCCCACAGGAGGGCGAGAGTTCTTTCTTGGAGGAACCCAGAAGGATGTGGGGTTGGGAAGGGTTCAAGGTTTTGCGGTGGGGATATCCAAGGGTTTTGGGATTGGGATGACCAAGGGTTCTGGGGCGAGAAGGGCTGAAGGTTTTGAGGTGGGAAGAGCCGAAGGTTTTAGGGCAGGAAGGGACGACGGTTTTGGGGTCAGATGGGATGAAAGTTGTGGGGTGGGGAGGACCAAGGGTTTTGGGGTGAGAAGGGACGAAGGCTTTGGGGTGAGAAGAGTGAAGGTTTTGAGGTTGGAAGAGCCGAAGGTTTTGGGGTTGGGAAGGGCTGAAGATTTTGGGGTCAAAAGAGACAAAGGTCTTGGGGTTGGGAAGGGTGAAGGTTTTGAGGTGAGAAGGGACAAAGGTTTTGGGAGGAGAAGGGACGAAGGTTTTGGGAGGAGAAGGGACGAAGGTTTTGGGAGGAGAAGGGACAAAGGTTTTGGGAGGAGAAGGGACAAAGGTTTTGGGAGGAGAAGGGACAAAGGTTTTGAGGTGAGAAGGGATGAAGGTTTTGAGGGGAGAAGGCCTGAAGGTTTTGGGGTTCCTCTTTCCCCGGCGCGGCCACAGAGCGGGTCACCTCAAGGATGAGGTCTCCATCCCCCTGAGCATCACCAAGACCAAGGATGGCATCTGAGGGGGGGGAGAGGACGAGCATCGGGGACACGCGGGTCCCGCCGGGCCAGTGGGGACGGGGGACAGGACCCCCCGGGGTCGCTGCCCCCCACCCTGACGCTATTTATTTAACCCCAATAAAACCTCATCACAACGTCAGCGTTCGGTATCGACTGCTGCCCTGCTGGCGACCCGGGCGTCCGGGGGTCCCTGCAACCCCCCCCGGAACCCAGGCATCCGGGGGTCCCCCCAACCCCCCCCGGGAGGCTAACGAGGATTAATTTCCCCTCTTAATTACCCAGACGTCTGGGTCCTGGCTCTCGCGCTCCGGCCTTTGCCCCAATTCGGGTGATTTAGCTGCAAAATAAATCCGTAAAGGGATTAATTCTCATGTCAGGCCAGGGCCAGTGGGTGGCAAAAGCCCCTAATGGGGCAGATTTTACCCCAAAAAGCCACATCTAAACACCTAAATTGGGTGTATTTACCCCAAAATGGGGGCGGCACAACCCCAGTATCAGCCCTCGGAGAAGCCACATCGAAGTCCCTAAACTGGGTGTATTTACCCCAAAATGGGGGCGGCACAACCCCAGTATCAGCCCTCGGAGAAGCCACATCCAAGTCCCTAAACTGGGTGTATTTACCCCAAAATGGGGGCGGCACAACCCCAGTATCAGCCCTCGGAGAAGTCACATCCAAGCCCCTAAATTTGGTTTATTTACCCCAAAAAAGAAGGCAGAACAACCTCAGTATCAGCCCTCGGAGAAGCCACATCCTAGCCCCTAAATTGGGTGTATTTACCCCAAAATGGGGGTGGCACAATCCCAGTATCAGCCCTCGGAGAAGCCCCATCCAAGCCCCTAAATGGCTCTTTTTCACCCCAAAATGGTGGTGGCACAACCCCTTATCAGCCCCTGGAGAATCCCCCCCCCCCCCCCCCAATATCTGGGGTTTTCACCCCAAACCCAGCCGCCCCCCCACCCCCCAAATGCCCCCTTTTTGTCCCAAAACCAGCGCCGCCGTTTTCTCCGCTTTTATTACCAAAAAAAGCCGTTTTGGTGTCGCGGTTTCTTTCCCGGATAAGACACAACCGTGAAGCGTTGCTGAGGGGATTTTTGGGGTGAAACCCACCCGTTTGGGGACTCTGCATCGCCCCGCCCCCGCCCCGGGGCGCAAAAAGGGGGCAAACTCACCCGTTTTGAACCAAAACGCGGCCATTTCCGCCCGAATCACGCTGGGGGGGGGGGGCACCGGGTGGGAGCCAAGCGGGGGTGGGGGGTGGGGGATTTGGGGCAATTTTGAGGAGATTTGGTTAATTTTGGGGCTATTTGGGCCATTTTTGGGTCAATTTGGGGGCTATCTGGGTCAATTTGGGCCATTTTGGGGTCAATTTTGGGGCTATTCCGGTCAATTTTGGGTCAATTTGGGCCATTTTTAGGGCTATTTGGGTCAATTTTGGGGCTATTCAGGCCATTTTTGGGGCTATTTGGGTCAGTTTTGGGGCTGTTCAGGCCATTTTTGGGGCTATTTGGGTCGGATTTGGGGCTATTTGGGTCAATTTTGGGGCTATTCGGGTCAGTTTTGGTCTATTCAGGCCATTTTTGGGCTATTCGGGTCATTTTGGAGCTATTTGGGTCAAATTTTGGGCTATTCAGGCCATTTTCGGGCTATTCGGGTCAATTTTGGGCTATTAGGGTCAATTCTCAGGCTATTTTGGCCATTTTGGGGCCATTTGGGACAATTTTTAGGCTACTTGGGTCAATTTTGGTTTATTTGACTCCATTTTGGGGCTATTTGGTTCAATTTGGATCAAATCTCAGGCTATTTGGGTCAATTTGGGTCAATCGGGGGCTATTCAGGCCATTTTTGGGTCAATTTAGGGGGCTATTTGGGCCATTTTTGGGTCAATTTGGGTCAATCAGGGGGCTATCTACGCCATTTTTGGGGCTATTTGGGTCAATCGGGGCTATTTGGGCCATTTCTGGGGCTATTTGGTTCAATTTGGATCAAATCTCAGGCTATTTGGGTCAATTTGGGTCAATCAGGGGGCTATCTACGCCATTTTTGGGGCTATTTGGGTCAATCGGGGCTATTTGGGCCATTTCTGGGGCTATTTGGGTCAATTTGGGGATCATTTGGGTGAATTTTTAGGGTATTTGGGTAACTTTTAGGGTACTTGGGTCATTTTTTAGGCTATTTGGGTCAATTTTGGGCTACTTGACTCCATTTTGAGGCTGTCTGGGTTGATTTTGGGGCCATGTTTTGGCTCCTGGGGCCGGTTTCGGGGCTGCTCTGCCGCCGTCCCGGTTGGCTCCTCTCTTTCAGGGGGTTCAGGGAGGTGAAATTCAGGGGGGGGAGGTGGTGGTGGCAGGGAGCGGGGGCGGGGTTTGGAGGTAGGTTTTTTTTTTAAGTTGATTTTTAGAAAAAACAGGCACATTCAGTCAACGGGACCCTTGGGGGGGGCGGAAGGGGATAGCGGAGCCCCAAAACAGCGGCATCGCCTGCCTCTCCCCGTCAGCGGTGTTTTGGGGGCGCGACTTTTTCCTCCCCCAAAATAAATCCCCCCTCCGAACCCCAGAACAAACCCTGTGCGACCGTGACGGGTTGGGGGGGGGGGGGGCGGGGTGAAGCGTTTTTCCTTCTGCGCCGCGCGGGAGCAAGGGAAAAGCCCAAAATGGAGGGATTTTGCCCCGTTCCATGCCGGCCAGAGGAGGATGTCGGGGTGTAAGGCCTCGTCGGGGCGGGGAGGGGAGGTCAGCCGGGCTGTGGGGGAGCATCCTCTGAGGCGGGGGGGGACAGAAATGATAAAAAACTAGGAGGAAAACAAGAGGAAATGAAAATAAAATGGGGGGGGGGGGAATATCTCACTCCCCAAAAATGAACAAAAAACCCCCAAAACGCAACCCTGGCTGGTGCAGGGGGTTGAATTTTCCAACAAAAAGGGGGGGGGGGGGGAAGCGAGGTTTTTGGCAGGCCGCGTGTGGGGAGGCTCAGACCCTCAGAGCGGGGGGGGGCCGCGCCCCATCACGAAATCAAACCTTCCCGCGGCAAAAACGAAGAAAATAAACCCCAATGCCCCCCCACCGTCCCCGAGTAATAAAAAACCCGCCCGAATCCACCAAAAAAACACTGTGAGGGGTTAAAAAAAAAAAGGAAAAAGACACCCCCCCACAAAAAATAAAAGGGGAAACCGCGTGGAACGAGGGCACCGGGGAGCCCGTCCCGTCGGCGGAGCGGGATCAGGAGCTGTTCTGGTTCTGGTAGATGGAGGCTTTTTCCTTCAGCAGGTCCAGACACAAGTGGCAGCTCCAGCTCCCTGCGGAGAGAAGGACGCGTGGGCCGCCTGCTTTCGCCCTCGTTAGGGCTTCGTTAAGGGTCACGGCTTCCTCATTACATGCAGGCACTAACGGGGGGCGGGGGCAGCAGTTTACAGGGAGGTTTGTGACCTGGCAAGCCTTCCTCTCCCTCGTTAACCTTCGAGCGAAGGCGGCCAGGAGAGGGGTTGATAATTAACACCGGGGATAATTAACCACCCGCGAGGCATCATCCAGATTTCGGGGTTGTTTTTTTGCCGGGTTCTTTTTTTCCCCGCTTCGACGCCGTGAGTCAGCACAAGCTGAGGCGGGAGGAAGAGGAGGAAGAAGAGCGATCCCGCTCGGCTTTACCGGCCGAGACGGAGACATTTTGGGGCACAAGGGACGCAGGCGATGGATTTTTGGGGTGGGAAAAGGCTTTTCCACTTCTCCAGCAGAGCAGGGGAGGAATAATCGGGGAACATCGTGGCACGACAGATCCACGATTGCCCCCCCCCCCAAAAAAAAAGAGAAGCAGCAGCAGCGGGTCCGCGCAGCTGGGAAATATTCTGGGCCGAATTCCGCTCGGTTTTGAGCCGTTTCCGCGGCGGAGAGGCGGGATACGGGGTTTGGGGGGTGGGGGCGAGGGAGTGGCACTCACCTTCGGGCGGCTCCGACATGGGGGGGGTCAGGCAGTACATGTGGTAGCCGCGGTCGCAGTCGTCGCAGAAGAGGAGCTGGTCCTAAGCAGAGGGGGAGGAAGAGGAGGGAAAAATTTGGTGATTCTACCTGGATTTGGTGCAAGGACAACGAGGAGGGGACCGGAGGGGACGAGGGTCCCTCTCCATCGTTCTCCACGCTGTCGGAGCGACCAGGAAGACATCGCCATGTCCTCCGGAGTACCAAAAGCACCATCTGCTGCCCCCCAGAAAAGATTTTTGCAGTGTCCTACAGATAAAAGCCCAAAGATTTCTCCCCAGAAAGGTTCTCCCGTGTCCTACAGACCATTAAAGCTCAAAGATTTCGCCCCGGAAAGGTTCTCCCGTGTCCTACAGACCATTAAAGCTCAAAGATTTCTCCCCAGAACAACTCTCCTGTCACCTACACACTATTAAAACACACACATTTCTCCCCAAAATGACTCTCCCGTGTCCCACAGACTATTTAAGCCCAAAGATCTCTCCCCAAAAACTCTCCTGTGTCCTACAGACTATTAAAACACAAAGATTTCTCCCCAAAAAGACTCTCCTGTGTCCTACAGACTATCAAAACACAAATATTTCTCCCCAAAAAGACTCTCCTGTGTCCTACAGGCTATCAAAACCTAAAGATTTCTCCCCAAAATGACCTTCCTGTGTCCTACACTACTAAAATCCCAAGTTTTCTCCCGAAAAAGACTCTCCTGTCACCTACACACTATTAAAACACAAATATTTCTCCCCAAAATGACTCTCCTGTGTCCTGTAGACTACCAAAACCCAAAGATTCCACCCTAAAAAGACTCTCTTGTGACCTACACACTACTAAAACCCAAACGTTTCTCCCCAGAAAGGCTCTCCTGTGTCCTACAGACGATTAAAGCCCAAAGATTTCACCCTGAAAAGGCTCTCCTGTGTCCTACAGACTATCAAAACCCAAAGATTTCTCCCCAAAAAGACTCTCCTGTCACCCACACACTATTAAAACACACTAATTTCTCCCCAAAATGACTCTCCCGCATCCTATGGACTATTAAAACCCAAAGACTTCCCCCCCAAAAGAATCTGCTGTGTCCTACACACCACTAAAACCCACAGATTTCTCCCCAGAATGCCTCTCCTGTGATTTTAGGTGGTATTCCCATCATTTTGGCTTAATCCCACCATTCTGGGGGTGGTCCTGTCCTTCTAGGGGTACTCCCTTTATTCTGGGGGTACTCTCATCACTCTGGGGGTTACTCCAAATCCTTCTGAGGGGTACTTTTAAATTCTGGGGGTCCTTTTTCATTCTGAAGGTACTCCCATCATTCTGAGGGGTCCTCCCGTCCTTCTGGGGGTACTCCTGTCATCTTGGGGGGTACTCCCGTCACTCTAGGGGGTATTCCCATCAATCTAGGGGTGCTCTCTTCATTCTAGGGGATACTCCTGTCATTCTAGGGGGTATTCCCATCATTTTGGGGTTAATCTCATCATTCTGGGGGTCCTTTTTTCATTCTGGGGGTCCTTTTTTCATTCCGGGGGTACTCCCGTCATTTTGGCTTAATCCCACCGTTCTGGGGGTACTCCTGTTCTTCCAGGGGGTACTCCCTTTATTCTGGGGGTGCTCTCATCACTCTGGGGGCTACTCCCAGTCCTTCTGAGGGGTACTTTTCAATTCTGGGAGTCCTTTTTTTTTTCTGGGGATCCTTTTTTTGTTCTGGGGGGTACTCCTGTCCTTCTGGGGGTACTCCCTTCATTCTGGGGGTACTCCCTTCATTCTGGGGGGTACTCCCGTCCTTCTGGGGGGTATTCCCATCCTTCTAGGGGGTACTCCCTTCATTCTGGGGGGTACTCTTGTCCTTCTGGGGGTACTCCCATCCTTCTGGGGGTACTCCCTTCATTCTGGGGGGTACTCCCGTCCTTCTGGGGGTACTCCCTTCATTCTGGGGGGTACTCTTGTCCTTCTGGGGGTACTCCCGTCGTTCCGGGGGTACTCCCGTCGTTCCGGGGGAACACTCACGTCGTTCTCGGAGGTGCCGCAGATGTTGCAGCACTTGCACTCGATGCACTGCCAGCGGTACGTCTTGACGGCCGCCATCATCACCGGGGTGAACTGCAGGCAGGAGGGGTGCCCTGCGGAGACGGCGGGGACGCGGGTGAGGGCGGCGCGGCAGCCGGCTCCCAGCCCAAACCCTCGGCTCCTCCGGGAAGACGGCCCGGCGACGCCGGCGGGGCGGAGGACGCGTCCTCCCTTACCTGATCGCCCGCAGTCCGAGCACGAGACCAGCTCCTCCGGCTGTCCCGTCTTCTTGTTGATTTTGGAGTCTCCCAGGCAGAAATCGCAGTAGTTGTTGGGCAAAGCTAAGCCGTCGGGTCCTTTCTTGGCTGGAAAAGCAGAGCGGGAGAGGCGGGTTAGCCGCGGGGCGACGGCTTTCTGCGAGAAAACACTGCCAAGGTGCAAACCCCAACGCTCGGAGCC
The DNA here is from genome assembly GCF_030867145.1 of Opisthocomus hoazin. NCBI lineage: Eukaryota > Metazoa > Chordata > Aves > Opisthocomiformes > Opisthocomidae > Opisthocomus > Opisthocomus hoazin. The sequence continues at coordinate 75,171 of NW_027448979.1, forward strand.
GCCTTTCCGGCAAGCTCGGAGCCCCGGGGCGACGCCGCGGCGCTGCGAAGCATCGGGGAAGGGACGCGGCTCGCGCCCAGCCCCGGCAGTTTCCCAATGGAGATTTTGGCAGAGCAGGGGGGGTGTTTTCGCTTACATTTTTGCTCCTCCGATCGCTGCGAGACAGGAGTGGGGGGCTGCGAATCGTCCTTGTCGTCGCCTTCTTCTTCGGCCAGGTGGGAGTGAGCGTAGTGGTAGCTCAACCCCGGCCGGTTCTTGTATCGCTTCCCGCAGACTACGGATAGAAGCGGGAGAAGTTTGAGCTTCGGCCCGGCGGGGAGCGAGATCCCGCATCCCAAATCATCCGGCATCCCCCGGTCCCGTCTCCGGGCTCCGAGCGCAGACGGCCACTCCCCTTCTGCCCCCCAAAATCACCTGGAATTTGTTAAAACCCCCCAGGAACTCCCTAACGAAGCGGTCTGGGGTTGGACCGTCCGGATCGGGTCCGGAGCAGCCGGAGAGGCACCGCAGCTTCCTCCGAAGCCGATTTGGTGGGCGGGCGATACCCACCGCGGCCGAATAACGACGGTAGCTCGTCAAGCGCAGCTTTACAGCCCTCGGTAACGGAGCGAAACGACGCGGGGATCAATCCCAAGCGGCAAAACCCAAACCCAAAAACCATCTCCTCCAAAAATCGAGGCTGTCTTCACCATGCATGAAAGGGAAATCTCTTTTTTTGGCACCCCGAGGAGGGAAACCGCGGCCGCCACGGGGACATCTCGGCCCCGCTCCCTCCTCGGACCCACCCGGCTCCTCCAAACCGGACCTGAGCGCGGCATGAAATCCCCCACCGCCCCGCACGCCATCGATCGCCCCGCTTTCCGCCCCGGTTTTTTGCGCTTTCCCCCTCGATCCGGCAGCAGGCGCTTCCTTGGGGAGAGCTCTCAGCACCCAGGGACTGGGGAAGTGCCTTCCCTGTCGGGGAATGGGCTCCCCGCTCATCGTCACCGCTTTTCCGGGGTTTTTTGGGGCAGTTTTTTAGCCGTGAGGCTCTGAGGGCACCCCAAAACCCCCTTTCAGCCCCGTACAGGACAAGCACGAAGCCGGCACCAGCCTTGCACCCCCCTACTGCCAGCACGGTAAATCAGGGGGCTGACTGGGCAGGAGCACAGGAATTGGGGTGAAATCCCCCCCAAAAAAGAGCCAAAGGGGGATCTGTGGGGCACACCGGACGGATTTGGCAATGGGTTTTCCCTGCATCTTCTTGCAGCGTCCGGGCAAATCAGGAAAAAGTCGCTTTCGGATGAGATTTCCCGAGCCTGGAGTTTTTCCCCGTAACATCCCAGAACCTTTCTGGATCCGTTCCCAGGCTTGACGCCCGGAGAAACCCCGCCAGGGTTTGTATCCGCTCTCCCGCTCCAAAAATACGAGGGGAAGCTGCTCCGCTCAGCCTGCTCACCCACAACGGGGTTCGAACCCCCCTAAGAGAGCCCAACGCAAGCAGCCGGCGTTGGCTTTTTGGGCCAAAAACCCGCAGATTCCGCCCTGGAAAGGGGGGAGCCACGAGGTTCTTGCCACCCCGGGGAAAAGATTCGGCATCGCAGGTCCGGAGCAGCTCCGGGAAGCGGCGCGAGCCCAGCGAAGGAGGGGAAAAGCGGCCGCAATTACAACCTTATTACATCGAATTCCGGCTTCGCAGAGCGAACCGAGGGCACGGCGGGGTCAGCCCCGTGAGCAGCCACGCGCAGCCGGCGGGCAGTGTTTTCTTTACCCCCTCCGCGGGGTTTAAAATTGACCTTTTTTCCCCCCAAAAACAGGCCGGCCAGTATCTAAACACGAGTCGGGTTTCCTCCGCCCGGACGGCGAGGAAGAGGAGCCGGCGCGAAGACAATCTCGGCTCTCCAGCTCGGCTGTTTATTCGCAGCCCGCTGCCAACGTCCAGCCTGCACCTGCAGCTGACCCGTTTTGGGCTTATTTAAAACAAAAAAGCGGTTGTTTTTTTGCGAGAGAAGCAGCGACGTGCTTTGGAGCGTCTTGAAAGGAAGGAGGCACGTCCCGGGCGCGCGGGATTTGGAGGGAGGGAAGGGGTTTGGTGGAAACGCCGTGTTTTCTCCCATCCCCGCCGCGGCGGGGGGGATTAATCTTTGTTTTCCCTCTCGGGAGGCCGCTCTGCCGGCACGCACGACCGCTCTTCCCTGCTGGAAAAGGGTCAGGCGAGCCCGGAGAGGAGCTGCCGAACCCCGCTGCCGGCGGGGAGGCCGGCTTTGACGTCGCTCGGTGGCCTTTGGCTTCTCCCTCCCTTTCTCTGTGTTTTCCCCCCCCGCCGCCTCCGCCGCCCCGATCCCCCTTTTCCCGCAGGCTCCAGCAAGGTTTGGCGAATAAAACCAACAAAACCTCTAACAGTTTCAGGAGGAGAAAGGCAGGAAGGAAATCAAAAAAGCAGACAGAGAGTGGACTACCTCGATCGGGAGGTTTCAAGGTATGCTTTTGTTTGTAACTATCTGAAACACAGAAAGAGAGTCGTGAGAAAAAAACACACACACACCAGGCCACGCAGACGCACCCGTGCCAAGCGACAGACGGACTCGGAAAACAGGAAAAAAAGGGGAGGAAAAAACACAGCTACTTCGGGTTTGGGGTGGGGTGTTTTTTTTTTTTGGAAGCTCTCGCAGGACAGGAGGAAGAAGAGAGAAAGGTAATTTCAAAGCCTCGCTCACCCTTTTTCGCTCCGTTTGCCCCATTAAAATTCTTTTGTGTTTTTTTTTTTCCCTCCCCTCCCTTTCCTCAGCTTGAGGAGTTGGAGGAGGGAGGTGAGGACGAAGCATTGGCAACCCCGGGCTTGCGGAGGAGCTGGCCGGCAAGGCACGGCCTCGGCAATCAAACCCCCGCTCGCGGAGCCGAGGAGGTTTTTTAGCCAGGAACCAGCGCACAGCGTTGCGTTTGAGAGCGACGGACTCGTTAAGTGGCTTTAACGAGGCACGACAGCGCAAGGGTCAGGACGGGGGGGACTACGGCCGGCTACGGAATCAGCCGGACGGACACAGACCCAACTCGAAAGCCAGCTGGGAAGATGGGGGGGCTGTTTTCAACCTTTTTTGGGGGGAGGTTTGCAAGACCGGGAGAGGTTTATCCTCGTTTCTACGTGTCGGGGCCAGAGGACGGCGTTCCCGGTGGGAAAACTCCAGCCATCTTGGACCGTCGGCGGAGGGCCGACAGCCCCGAGGGGTTCAAACCCACCCTTCCCCCCGAGGTGTAAATCTACCTTTTCCAGGTTTAAAACCCCAAATCCCAGCGGAAAAACCTGACGGATCCCAAAAGCCACGCAGCCCGGCTCCGCATCCCCGGCCCTACGCAGCCAGGAGAGGTTTTTCCTACTCACTGTCACAAGCGTAGGGTTTATCCCGGTCTTCTAATACAGCCGCGTCCAGCTTCTTGCGAGCCCCTCCGACACCTTTGCCCTGGGGGAAAAAAGAAGGGGAAAAAGCCAAGGTTTAGGCAAAATTGCGGCCCAGAAGGCTCGTGGGAGGTGGGGGAGGACAACGCCGCCGTGCCGGCGTCAGAGAAAAGCGCGATCCAACACTGCCACGTAGTGGGTACGGCCCGAAACGGCTGCGGGACGCGAGGATCGCCGCGAGCGGGGACGATCCGAATCCCTTGGGACCCTCGGCGGGTCCTTCCCGCTCTGGGAAACGGGGCAGATCCAGGCGAGATCTCTCCGCCATCCCCTCCCCACGCGGCAGCTCTCATGGGGCAGGTGGTTTTTGGGGAACAACGATCGTTAGCGGCTAACGGAGTTCTCCAAGCCCCCCGGGGTGTGTTTCGTGCTCATCCTGCCCGCGGGGCCAAGCACGGCCGAGTTTTCCCCAGCGTGAGGTTCAGCCCCGGAGACGGCCGAGCCCTGGCAGGCGTTGGGCTGTTTCGGTACCGGCAACGTCTCCGATTCACCAGGAATCGGCACCAAAAAAACGCCGGAACCCAGCCAGACCCACCTTGGCTTTCCCCTTCCCCCTCCGCTTCGGCGTATCTTCTTCGTAGTCCTCATCGTCCAAATCGTCCAGGAAATCATCCGGCTCAAGGATCCGCTGGGAAAGAGGAGAGGGGGTTACTGCAGACAAATCCTCGGCACGGAGCAAGGGAAAAAGAGGAAAAATTACGGGAGAGACACGTCAGCGCGGCCTCGGGTCGCCGGGCAGCAGCCGCATCCGTTTCCAACCTGTGAGGCAGAAGGAGGTGAAATTCTGGGGGGAGGGAGAGGGGATCCGGTACATTTTATCCCTTGAAAAGCGACGGAAAGGCTCAACACGGAGTAAAGACGCCTGAGGAAAGAGCAATCAAGGAAGAGGCGAAAAGGGACGAGGCTTGGAAAAGATCTTCATGCCAAAAAGCACCGTGGAAAAGCTCAGGAAGGGGAAAATATAGGGGGTTTTTCGGCAAAATTACACGGCGGTGCCGCACACCTCGCCCCGCCCTGCGCTTCTTTGGGGAGGGGATCTGTGAGATCGCAGCAGTCGGCGGGTACGGAGGCAAAGCGGCAGCCTGCGGGATATCGCCTCTCGTTAGAGCGGTCGGCTTAACGAAGCGCCCCAAAGAAAACCAACCGGCCTCGTGAGGGCCGCACCGGGAACAAGGCCTTGGTGGTGGAGGACGGCCCCTCCGGCGCGACCCGGGGCCGATCTGCACCGACCCGGGGCCGATCCGCACCGACCCGGGCCGCGAGCCGCCACGCCGAGGCTTTGCACCCCACCGCCCGCGCCCGCGGGGTGTTTTCGGCGGCAAAAAGCCGCCCGGACAGAGGACGCGGCGGGTTTAAAGTCCGGTTTCCGAGGGGAGAAGGCAATGCTCTGACAATCCCGACAGCGATTAACAGCGAAGGGTCGGGGAGGCTGACGAAGGACGGAGGGCGGGGAAGGTTTTTATCCGCCTCCAGACCTTGGTAGAGCCTTAATACTTAAGGGAGCTTCCGAGTTGTGCCAAATCAGGGTGAAAAGGGGCTGGAGGACCCCAATTATCCGGGGAGGAGGAAGACCTGAGCCCCTTTTTTTCTGCTGAAAGACAAATTTGCGGTCTCCTCTCTCCCCGACTCACTTGTTTCTCCCCCAAAGCAGGGCCGTCCGCTCCCAGCTTCGTTAGGCGGTCGCGTCAAGCCCTCCCGCACCAGGCGGGGACAGCGGAAACGCACCAGAGGGGAATAAAAAAAAAAAAAAAATTCCTAAAATACGTGTTGAAAAACAGCTTTTCCCTGGAATTACACTCGTCCCACGAGCCAACTGCAACGGGAAGAGGCCAAAGCAGCGGCGGAGCGGCCCGGATTCCCAGGCAGCGGAGACGGCTTCGACGTGCGACCGCGCAGAACCGTTCTCAGCAGCAGCCCCGGCGATTTCTAACCACCCCGGCTCCGTTTATCGACGCCAAACACCCAGCGCAGAGTCTGAAACTGGGTGCCCGGACACAATAATTCTGTGGCGAGAAGCTCCCTTTCCTGGAATTTTGGGGCAAAAATCTGCTTTTCCCTGGGTTTTGGGACCGGAACCTCCCTTTTTTGGAATTTTGAGCACAGAATCTCCCTTCTCCTGAATTCTGTAGGCCAGAATTCCCCTTCTCCCATATTTTGGGGCCAGAATCTGGCTTCCCCGGAATTCTAGGGCCAGAAGCTCCCTTCTCCCAAATTCTGTGGGCCAGAATTTCCCTTTCCTGGAATTCTGAGGCCAGAAGCTCCCTTCCTCAGAATTTTGAGGCCAGAAGCTCCCTTCCCTGGAATTCCGGGGCCAGAAACTCCCTTCCCCGGAATTTTGAGGCTAGAAGCTCCCTTTCCCGGAATTCTGGGAGCAGAATATCCCTTCCCCGGAATTCTGAGGCCAGAAGCTCCCTTTCCCAGAATTTTGGGAGCAGAATATCCCTTCTCACATATTTTGGGGCCAGAAGCTCCCTTCTCCTGAATTCTGTGGGCCAGAATTTCCCTTCCCTGGAATTCTGGGGCCAGAATCTCCCTTCCTCGGAATTCTGAGGCCAGAAGGTCCCTTTCCTTGGAACTCTGAGGCCAGCAGCTCTCTTCCTCAGAATTTTGGGGCCAGAATCTCTTTCCCAGAATTCTGGGGCCAGAAGCTCCCTTCCCTGGAATTTTGAGGCCAGAAGCTCCCTTCCTTGGAATTTTGGGGCCAGAATCTCCCAGAATTTCGGGAGCAGAAGCTCCCTTCCCCTGAATTCTGGGGTCAGAAACTCCATTCCCTGGAATCCTGGGGCCAGAAGCTCCTTTCTCCGGAATTCTGGCACCAGAAGCTCCCTTCCCCTGAATTTTGGGGCCAGAAGCTCCATTCCCAGGAACTGGGGGACTGTTTCTAACCGTGAGGAAGGCAACATCCACCTGTCCAGGCGACATGGCCGTACGGAGCCAAACCCCGGCTTCCCGCTCTCCGGCAGCCCCACGAGGCCGGCAGAACCACCTCCGTCCCCCCAAATCCATCCCAAATCCTTCCGCCGCCGCTAAAAGACGCGGAGGAAGCAGAGGGGCAGAGGAAGGGGTTGGGAAAGCAGAGCGGCGGCGTGGAGACGTGTGTGTTTTACCCTGAAGCTCCCCTTCCTGCCATCGGGGAGGAGACCCTCTCTCTGCCGTACCTTCCGCGCGCGGCTGTTGGTGACGGGGAACTCGCCCAGGCTGTCGTCATCGATGCGGGGGTCCGGGAGGGCACGCTTCTCCAATGGGTCGGTCCTCAGCAGGGCCTCCAGGCTGCTGCCATCCTGAGAGATCAGCCCTTCCTTCTTCAGGGTCTGATCGGTGTCTGCAAGGCAGGGGAGAAAGGGAAGAGAAAAATCAGGGCAGGAGGTCGGCACGCGCCGAGATCCCGCCTTCGCCAGCCATGTTCACAAGCTTCCCTGCCGCAGCGGCGGCGGGCGAAGGGATTTACCGACCCTCGCCACTGTTTGCCGTCATCCGGCGCTATTTGGGCCTGGTACCGCCAAGAAAAAACCAACCCCTCAGCTTTTACAGCGTGCAGAAAGCGGCGATGGGAAGGATTTACCTGGTTTGATAGACGGGAAGGAGAGCCTCGGGTCCTCCGGGGGATGAGCACGACGTTTCTTCCGCCAGCGGCGCGCGGGGTAGGAGTAAAGCTGCCCAGCGGCTAAACCTTTAATTAAAATAAAACCCAAAAATTATCTGAGGCGACGACACGCGCCGAGCCCTCGTCCCCAACGCGGCGATTTCCCGGCGTACCCGGCCCCCGGTGACGTTTCTCCATCCAGATGTAGCAGTTGCTTTGGGCCACGCCGGTCTGCGAGTCGAGGAACGGGAGGCGGACGCTCCTCTCGGCGCAGAGCCGGGCGTTGTAGTTGTGGCACTGCTCCATGGCATCCCTGTAGTACTGCTCCCCGAGGCTGCCGGGTGGAAAAAGAGGGTGGGCGCTCATCCCCAGTGCGGATTCCAGCCCCGGCACGCGGTCGGCACACGAGACAGAATCACAGAATCACAGAATCACGGAATGTTCGGGGTTGGCAGGGACCTCTGGGGGTCACCCAGCCCAACCCCCTGCCCAAGCAGGGTCACCCAGAGCAGGCTGCACAGCACCGCGGCCAGGCAGGGCTGGAATATCTCCAGAGAAGGAGACTCCACAGCCTCCCTGGGCAGCCTGGGCCAGGGCTCCGTCACCCTCAGAGGGAAGAAGTTCTTCCTCGGGTTCAGCTGGAGCTTCCTCTGCTCCAGTTTGTGCCCGTTGCCCCTTGTCCTGTCGCTGGGCACCACTGAAAAGAGCTTGGCCCCATCCTCCTGACACCCACCCTGCAGATATTTAGAGGCATTTCTAAGGTCCCCTCGCAGCCTTCTCTTCTCCAGGCTGAACAAGCCCAGCTCCCTCAGCCTCTCCTCGTAGCGGAGATGCTCCAGTCCCCTGCTCATCCTTGTAGCCCTGCGCTGGACTCTCTCCAGTAGCTCCTCATCTTTCTTGAACCGGGGAGCCCAGAACTGGACAGAGTACTCCAGATGGGGCCTCCCCAGGGCAGTGTAGAGGGGAAGGAGAACCTCCCTCGTCCTGCTGGCCACACTCTTCTTGATGCACCCCAGGATCCCCTTGGCCTTCTTGGCAGCCAGGGCACGCTGCTGGCTCATGGTTAACCTGTCGTCCACCAGGACACCCAGGTTCCTCTCCGCAGAGCTGCAAGAGGGACGGAAACGCCGCGCTCCCTCCCGGATTCCCCGCTCGCAGCGAGCGCAGCCCGACACCTCTCCTCTGCGAGGTGACTCGACGCCGTGTCCATGGAGGACGGAGACGTCCCCCGGCCCAGCGCAGAGACGCCGGGACCGCCACGACAGGCGACTCCAGCCTTCCTCGCCGCCAGCAGATGACACGCGGCGGCACTAAGAGCTCCCCGCGACGTTTTTCATGCCCCCGATGCCTTTTCTGAGAAGCCCGCGCCGCATCTACGCTGTTACTAATGGATTGCAGCAGCCGCCAGCATCCCTCTGGTTTCCTTAAGTGCCCCAATCCGGCCTCATCCTCTTTTCGAAGAGCGCGACCTCTTCGTGCTGCATCCCTCCTTCAACCGGACACCGTCAGGGCTGCGACAGCCGCAGCCCCATAATTACAGTAATTAGGATGGTGAGATCTTCCCACCACGCGTGGCAGGGAGAGGGGAAGAGCCGAGAGCCTGTTGGGCTGCCGGAGACTGAGTTTCTCCCTCCCCAGCGCCAGGAGAGGAGAAACGCTCTGTTTATATCGAGATATATTCACCTTGGCACTTTAATACCGGCTGGGATTCCGGCCCCGGAATCACCCACGATCCCAAGACGGTTAATTAGACGAGCGAATAACGATGCCTGCGTGGGACGTGAACTACCCTGCCCGACGGAGGGAAAGGAGCCGGGACACAAACCGCTTCGTCGACGGGTTTTGATTCCAGCGCAGGTAGAAGTGGGATGTGTGGGAAGAAGACAACCAACAGGCAGAGAGGGAATCGCCGGAAAGATGATGACTTGGGGGAATTTTCAACGCGGACGTGGGTTGCTGCGCTCGTTGCCTTACGGAGCCCGGTCAGCCGGAGCCGCGACGGCACAACGGGGTTCGTCTCTGCGACAGCAGCGATTTTGGGAGCGGGAATGGTGTCCCAGCAGCAATTCAGAGAGATAAGAAATGTCCCAAATCGCCTTTTTTCCTCTGCTGACTGCAGAGGGAGCCCAAATCCCACGCTCCGGGAGTCTGGGGATGTAACTCCCTTCCGGAGCTTTTAATTTCCTCCTCGATCACGGCAGCGCTCCTCGATAGCTCAATCTGCGCCCCGATAAGCAACGACGCGGAGCCCTAAATCCTTCTCGTAACGTCCAGACCAGCAGGAGGAGGAAAACTCGGGGTTTATGGCAAAACAAACGCAGAAAGAGTTTGGCTGCCCAACTTGTTTCTCTCCCCATGGCTTGATTTTAGAGTTTGCGGGGGGGAAAGAGGCAATTAACCCTCAAAATGATAATCTGCCATGGTTTGAACCGCGAATGAGCAGAGGGCTCCCGGGCTGGGTGAGAAAAGCACCAGGATTTGGCTTCAGCACCTAAAAAAGCTTCACAAAATGGGTTTTCAAGCGCATTGAGGGGACGGGGAGGGACCACGGGACGCGTTAAGAGTGGAGATCTTGTCTCCAGCTCCGACATACAACCCTCTCCTCTTCCCCGACGCTACCTGGAGGGCTTCGGCCCCAAAAGCGAGGGGTGCTTGGAGGCCCGGCCGCTCACCGCTCCCCACGCGCAACCGCAAAACAACCTCGCGAAAGCTCGGCCGAGGAGAAGCGCCGCTTCAAATCCGCGCAAGCAAAGAGCTAACGAAGCCGTCAGGAAGGACTGATGTCTTTTAAACAGCTCTAACGAAGCCGGTTATTGCTCCCTGCGGACTCGGTGCAGCTCAGAGCCTTCTACGGCTGCTAAGGAAGTCGTGAGCGCTCTCAAGAGCAGCTTCCAGTAAAGCAAATGGAAAAAAAAACAGGGGGGGGCTTTATGGGTTTTAGCACTGTTGGTAAGAGATGGCGGCTGGAAACAGCTGGAAAACACCCGACGTGGCTACCGCCATCCCCAAAACGGCCGGGAAAAGGTGGGGAACACACACCTGTGCAGGACGGGGAGTGAGTTAAAGCCCCCAAAAGCCATCGGGGCAGAATGTCGCTGCCGTCGTTTGGGGAAAAATAAAGCGGGAAGGGCTTTGGTAGAGTAAACTCTTTGCTGATGGTACCTGGAGATAGGAGAACGGCGCAGGGAACGGCTTCAAAAAGTAAAAAAAACCCCAGATCTTGCCGTGCTCCTCTCCATCATCCTCGCTGGCAAGCTGAGACCGAAAAAACCCAGCCTCGAAACCCAAGGGCAGCTGCTAAAATAAAGAAAACACACTCGTGTGACGCAGGTGGGGAAGGCGAGAGGCTGCTTCACGCACCCAGCTTCCCCGGAAGCCGCAGATCCACGGCCAAGCCGTGTCGTCGCGAAGCGTCGGCTCGCCGATTCGGGGACAAAAGAGGCTGAAAAAGGTGTTTTGTGGCTCAGAGTTTGTGGTTCTCTCTGCAACAAGCCGAGAAAGGGGTCTCGAAAACGCAGCAGCACAGCCGGCCATGGGTTTCTCCAGCAGCTTCGCTCACGCATCTGCAGGTGGGAAGGCTGCAAGACGGACGGACCCACGGCCATCACCTCTCCTAACGAGCCCCAGCTCATCAGAGACGTCTCTTAACGAACCTGCATCTCATCGGAGAAGACGTGGGGGGTGCAAATCGCGCCCTGTTTTGCACCGACGCCCCGCCAAGAAGGAAGGTTTTTGGAGGGAACCGCAGCAGGGATGCAACAGCGTCGTGGCTGAGGCGCCGCCAGCTGAAGGGAGATGCCAAAAAACTCCTGGAGATGCCAGAAAATAAACCTGGAAGTGCCAAAAACACCCCGGAAATACAAAAAAAATGTGGAAACGCCAAAAGCCCCCTGGAAATACACAAAAAGCCACCCCTGGAAATGCCAAAAACTCCCTGGAAATGCAAACAAAAACCCTGGAAATGCCAAAAACTCCCTGGAAATGCCAAAAACTCCCTGGAAATGCAAACAAAAACCCTGGAAATACCACAAAAAAACCCAGACATGCCACAGAAAAACCTGAAAGTTACTAAAATACAACCCTGGAAATGCAAAAAAAAACCTGGAAATGCCAAAAGCCACCTGGAAATACAGAAAACTCCTCCCCTGGAAATGCCAAAAAAAAACCCTGGAAATGCCAAAACAAAAAACCCTGGAAATGCCAAAAAAAAACCCTGGAAATGCAAAAAAAAACCCTGGAAATGCCAAAAAAAAAAACCTGGAAATGCCAAAAACACCTTGGAAAGGCCACAAAATCCTGAAAATTATTTAAAAACAATCCTGGAAACGCCAAAAAACCCCGAGAGACGCCAAAAAAAGGATCAACAAAGATCTCCAAGTCCACTGTTCCCATCCAGGCAGGATTGGCTTCCCTTATAGGGCTATATAGGGGACCACCAACACCCCCTCGCTACAGCAGGGTGGGTAGTGGGGGGCTCTATAGCTCCCCAAGGGTATATACGCCCCCCTCATAGGGCTCTATAGGTAGACCCCTACCTTTAGGGGGGCTATATGGCGGAACGCCTCCCCCAGAGCTCTATAGGGCCATATGGGGAGGGGAACCTCCATCCCCAGGGCTCTACAGCTTCCCCTCTCGCAAGGACACACTGAGGAGAACCCCCAACCCCAGCGATCTATAGGGCACAGCCCTATAGAACCATCAAGCAGGGCTCCCTCTTACCCCACGACGACGTACGGGAACCCATATGGGGCCATACGGGCCACCCACACAGGGCCATATAGGGGAAGATCCATACTCAGGGCTCTACAGAGCCCCCCTCACTGGGCCATATGTGGGGGGGGACACCCCTGGGCTCTATAGGACCCCTCCCAGAACCATATAGAGGGAAATTCCTGCTCTACCAGGGCCCTTCAAAGAGCTTTGTGGGGGTAAGTGCACCCCCGGGATCTATAAGAACCTTTCACGTGGGTGTATAGGGATGACACCCCCCCCTTGGCCTCCACAGGACACTCTCATGGGGCCATACAGGGGAGACCCCCACTCTTTAACCTCTACAGGTCCCCCTATCAGAGGACCCCAACCCCTGAGCTATATAGGACACTCTCACAGGGCCATATAGGGGAGACCCCCACTCTTTAACCTCTACAGGTCCCCCTGTCAGAGGACCCCAACCCCTGGGCTGTATAGGACACTCTCAGGGGGCCATATAGAGGAGACCCCCACCCTTTAAACTCTATAGGTCCCACTTTCAAGGGACCCCAATCCCTGGGTTCTATAGGACACTCTCACAGGGGTGTATAGGAGAGACCCCCACTCTTTGACCTCTATAGGTCCCACTTTCAGGGGACCCCAACCCCTTGGCCTCTACAGGACATTCTCACAGGGCTCTATAAGGGAGACCCCCACTCTTTGCACTCTATAGGTCCCCCTCTCAGAGGACCCCAACTCCTGGGTTCTATAGGACACTCTCACGGGGCCATATAGGGGAGACCCCCACTCTTTGCACTCTATAGGTCCCACTTTTAGGGGACTCCAACCCCTGGTTTCTATAGGACACTTTCACAGGGCCACAGAGGGGAGACCCCCACTCTTTGGCCTCTATACGCCCCACTTTCAGGGGACCCCACCCCCAGGGTGCTATTAGCCCCCTCACACCGCCATACTGGGGGAGTTTTCCCCTCAGCGTGAGGAGGAATTCTCTCCCCCCTCCCCCAGCAAAGTTCCCCCCGAACAATGAGCGCGCCCCCCTCCACCCAACTCGCTCCCTCCCGCGACACAGCGAGCGAACCCTGCTTCCCGGGGTGGGGTGGGGGGCCGGGGGGAAGGAAGGGGGGGGCGCGGGGGGGACGCGACACGACGCACTCACAGCTTCACCACATTCTGTACCACGGCCGCCATCTTCCCTCCGCCGCCGGGGCCCTGCACCGCCCAGTGCGCACGCGCGGCGGGACGGAGGGGGTTGGGGGGAGGGGGTGGTGAGCAGTCGCTCTGCGCATGCGCAGAAGCGCGACCGGCCCCGCTCCCGGGGGGTATGCGCAGTTGCGGCGGCCGCGGCTCCCCGCGGCTCCGCATGCGCTAAACACCCCACCCCCTACCCCCGGCAGTGCTGCCTGTGCGCATGCGCGAGGGGGAAAAGGCGGGAAAAGCTGAGGGGAGAGGCGCCAAGTGTGGTGGGTGGTAAGCGAGAGGCAAAGGGAAGGTGGGATAAGGGAGTAAAATGGGGGGAAAAGAGGAAAATCTGAGGGAAAGGGGCGGAGGAGGGGTGCAGGAAGAAAATGTGGGAGGCAAATAGGGGAGGGGAGGGACGGTGGGTGAAGTGTGGCGGGGAGAGAGGATGAGGGGCGAGATGGAGAGGGAGGTAAACGTGGAGGAGCAAAGAGCTGGAGTGAAGGAAAAGGGGTAAGAATGGATGCGGAGAGGGATGGAAAGGGAGGTGAGGGCAACTAGGAGAGGGTGAGGAAGGAGGAGCGGGGCGGGCCGGGGAGGAGGAAGGGTGCTGGGAGGAGGGAAGAGGGATGAGGGCAGGGGGAGGATAAAGTGAGGGATAAATCGGCGATAAATGAGTGTCCTCCCCCTCAGGGCTGAAAGCCCTATAGATATTCCTGATTATTTATATTTATGGTTTCAGTGCTTGGTGCTGGCACAGCAGCCGCACCCCAAGACCACCCCCCCACCCCCCAGCCTCTTTTGCTTCAGAAATTCCCACCAAAAATTGAAATCCTCGAGCCCTTCTCCCTTTTCTATCAAACCTAAATTAACTAATATTCTTCCTGCAGGGTGGAGAGGCAGAGGCAAGGTCGCCTGCGTACCCCACGGTGAGCGTGGTTTGCCCAAAAACAGGAGCCAGCTGAATTCCTCTCTCTCTTTTCCTTCATTTCTCCACTTTCTGTGTGTTTTGGTTTTTTTGTTTCCTTCTGTATGCTGGGAAATTGGTTTTCTGGGTTCCATCCAGGGTTAAACCTTTCTCTCCGCCCTTCCTCCTCCCCTTAATCCCGCACTGGCTGTCGTTAACGTGGATGCAGCTGCTTTATTTTCCTGCCCTGTCTGTAAAAACCAACCGCTATGTCGCCGTGATTAACGGTCGTGATGCTCCGGCTACCGGCGTCGTGGCAGGGCCAGGCGCAGCGAACCCCCGGCTGCCGGGGGTCAAATGTCGGGCGTAGGCGTTTGCTGAGTTTATTGCATCGTTAAGCCACTGCCGGGAAATCTTGGGCTAACGAAGAAGTTGCAGGGTTGGCAGGAGTGCCAAGAGCCAAGCGGCTGGCTGTATTCCCCCCCCAGGACCCCAGTGAAGGTTCTGAGACCCCAGTGAAGGTTCTGAGACCCCAGTGAGCACCCCCGGACCCCAGTGAAGGTTCTGAGACCCCAGTGAACACGCCCAGACCCCAGTGAAGGTGCTGAGACCCCAGTGAGCACCCCAGGACACCCGTTGCCCCCGTGGAATTAATTAACCCCCCCATTAACTTATTCCACCTTAAATCTCCCCCAAAAAGCAAGGGGGGAAAGAGGTTGTTCAGCACGTGTGGGCTGAGTCACAGCGGGGAACAGTTCCTGCCCGAGTGACTCACGCTTCTTAGAACCGGGGTATTGAAAAAACACTGGGTTGAGCAACAGCTCCTTGCATAAATCAGCAATTTGAGGAGCGATTAATTAGGGCCCAGGCGGGAGGGAGGGGATGAAGGAAGCCCCCGTCCTGCGCAGAAAGCCCAAGGCAGGGGGAATACCAAGGGATTTTATTGATGACAGCTAAAAATTAATTAAAGAAATGGGGCTTTGCAGCTAAGGAGATGGGACGATGCCTGGAAAAATGGGGAAAAAAGTAGGATTGGGATAATTTCACAGGGTTTATATCAAATATCGTGCGAGAGGTGGATATGGGGAGGGAGGAGGTGTGTTGCTGACAAGGAGCGTCACCTTTTCACAGTAGAAAGCCCCCCAAATCCAGTAAAACTGACGCATCCTTTCCCTTTAGCCCCGTGCAAGAGCAGCTCCTGTTTCCCTTCCAGGTATCGGAGTCGAGCTGTCGGCTCGGGAAGCACCGGGGGTGGACGGATCTGCTCGCATGCAGCCGGGAGCCGTCAGGAGCAAGGTGCCAATTTAATGCCAAATTAAAACCGTTAACGCCCTAAACCTGTGTTCCCCCCAGCTTATAATGAGTGGAAGGGGCAAAAATGGGGAGAAAAGGGGGGTTTTTGGCCGTTACCTCCCCGGGGTTGTTTCGAAACATGGGGAAGCTGCTGCCCGGCCCTGCCCAGATCCGGCGGTGATGCGTGGTAAGGTTTTGTAATTACCGACGATAATTAGGCAGAGGTGGGGGGCAAACTCCCAACATCTCCATCCCCAGCTCAATTAAATTCCCTCATTAAGGTGAAATCCATCAAAACAAGCACTGCTGCATTGTCACAACCCACCCCACCCTGCCACATAAAAAACTCAAGCAAAGTGCTCTGAAAGCCACCCAAAATTATCCATTCCGGGCTTTTCTTTCCTTCAAATTGTTTGACCAAGCGGCAGCTGCGAGGTCTCAGCGAGGGGGAAATGGAGCTGGGCTCATGCTCCAAGCCACATCCCCCATCAAAATGCGCCATCAGTGGGGTAAATTAATTACAAACGATGCTCTAAGCTGCCCCCATCCCGTCGCTGGAATTATTTTGGGTATGAAAAATCCTCAAATAAATAAAAATAAGTCATCGCGGCATGGATGGGTGGTGTTCGGAGGAAGCACCATCCATTTTGACCAGGTAAGGATTGAACCGTAGCAGCATAAAACCAACCAGGAATTCAACCCAGGGGCTGCGTGGATCCAGCTCAATTAACCTCATTTGCTTAATTATTCTGCAGGCTTAAAAACTTGCTTTAACCCCAAATCTTTGGTGTTTCCACCAAAACAGAGTGGTTTGGTCTTGCAGCGGGAGCGACCTGCTGGACACAGACGGGCGAAAGCAAGAGCTGGGACACAGCTGTGTGGTGACGAGCTCCGAGCTCATTAAAGACTCATTATTTAATGACACCTGTAAGAAACAGCAATTGATGATGTAAAGAAATGCACAGTTGGGCTCTGGCAAGCCAGCAAAAAGTCAAGGTGCTCTTCAAAAGGTGCCTCAGTCTCTTACCGGGGGGGCACTCCCAGCTGCATTCTGGGCTAAAACTACCAGAAACAGTTAAAAACGATGCTGTTAATTAGTGACAGCATCTAGGAAATGAGGTCCCGGTTGCTTTTACACCATTAACTGCGGCCAACAGGCTCCTCTCGTCCCCGATTCGGAGTCGGGGAACGAGAACAAAAGCCCTCGCCGCCAAGCACTGAGGTCTTTCACCCCGACGTCAGCAGAATTGGCATTTCCAGTAAATTATTCTTTTTATTATTATTATTTTTTAAAAAGCAGAAGGGATTCGCATTCCTTTCTGCGTGCCGAAGCGTTTCACCCCCTCCTTCCTCCGGCCACCCGAACAATCTGCGATTGATGGAGACGGCGGCGTTCGGGAGAATGAATTTCACCCCGTCGCCCCGGAATCTGGCCGGGTTGTCGCTCACCCTTTGCTGAACATATTTCGTTTTGGGGTTTTTTTTCATCTTATTTACAACTTTAAATTCCAACCCCAAGCTCCAGCCACAGATTTAAGTTGCCAAAACACAGCCTGAGAGGGGTTTTTTAGCTTCTCCCAGGAGAGCTTTTAGCTGCTCCTTTGAGACGACGCAACGTTAAGGCCCTCTGGAGCCTTTTGCCACAGAACCGCTAGATTTACCGATCTGTGGGATCTTCTAAAAAATTAACTCAAGCCGAAGGGCGACGTTTGACAGCGGGTGGTTGGCAAACGGCGAGCGTCACCTTCGCGTCCACTGAGTACGAACCGCAGCCCCTCTTCAAGCAGAAAAAAACCCCAATTAGACCCCAAAACTCCTCCTGACTGAAAGTTTTTGGAATTAAACCATCGCTGTTACCCCCCCGTCTGGCACAACGAACATTTATACCACCGCAGCGTCTTATCTCCCGGTCGGCGCGGTCCTATGGTTTGATCTGTCGCTAAAAGCTGATAGGGGTGAGCGGCGATGTCATCCGGCAGCGAGCGCCGCGTGTTTCGTCTTGGCTTCGTCGAGTTCGGATTCTTTCCTCCCCGCGCCAAGGATAAACGCTCGCATCCCGTTCGCATGAGAGGAAACAACGCCTCGCTGTCAGCGAGGAAGGCGCGTGGAGTCAACCTGGCAAGTTTGAGCTGTAAGAGCCACTTGGAAAAAAAAAAACAAACCACCACAAAAAACTCCCCCAAAATAAGAAGAATCCGTTTCTCAAGGTCTTTACTTCCAAGTGTCTTCACGTCAAGATTTCCTGCCTGCCCGGATCCGGTATAGATTCGCCCGCTCTCTCTGCTTGGTGTTTCTCCATCACTTGCAGGACGTCCTCCAAGATGGACGGCCCCAAATCCACGTGGAGGGAGAGGAGGGAGCCGGCGTGGGAGAGGAAGGGCGGCTTGGTGTCGCCCTTCTCCTCGGCGAAGCCATTCGTCGGGGCGGCGAAACGCGAGGCGCAGGGATGCAGCGGCGGCGCGATGCTCCTGCCCTCGCCGTCACCGTCCTCCTCCTTCTCCTCCACGACGTCCCGGCTCGGCGAGGCTTTGTCATCGAGGTGCAAGCGCGGCGGTTTCGGCGGGGCTTGCGCCGAGGGCAGTGTCAATGCCTGCGGCCCGCCGATGACGGGCAAGGAGATGGCATTTTTGAGGAGGGGAGACGAAGTCTCTGAGGATGGCTGTTGGTGTCCGGAGATGGTGGCCGTCCTGGAGAACTCGAACGGCGTCGCGTCGGGGCTGTCCTTGTCGGAGTCGAAGCTGCCTTCGCTCCTGGGGAGGAGGTGAAACTTGCCCTGAAGGAAGGAGATGTCGCCAAACATGTCGCTCTCCCCGCCGCTTCCGATGTGGATCGTGTGCCGGAAGTCCCCCAAGGGCGGGCTGATCATGTCGGAGGAGAGGATGTCACGGAGCTTCTCCTTCTTCCCCTTCCTGCTGCCCCTCTTCAGGTAGATCGGCACCTTGGTGGACATCGCGCCGAGGAGCAGCGCCGAGTTGGGAGACGCTCGTCTTCCTCGACCTCAGCGACGCCGGCTTTAACAATAATCTGCAAAATTTAACGAAGAGAAAAAAAAAAAAAAAAAGGAAAAATTGCTTTAAAAGTGAGTTCCAACACATAGGACAGAGATCCTCGGCGTCAACGCGTCCCAGGAAATTAATTCCAGACGCTCTCCGGTTCTCTGTCTAAAGTTCGTTGGCCGCGTTATCGATAAGAAAACAGCTCAGGTAATTAAATCCAGGCGCCCGGGGCCTCTCCTCCAGATCCATTTCGAGTGGGAGAGAAATCAGGAAGGGGGTCAGGGCTGGAAATCCAAGCGGATTTGCATTTTTGTGGGGGAAGCGGGGTCCCTGGAGTTAGGGGTCGGGAGAGCACGGCGTTGGCAAGCGGCTTTTCTAGCCCAAAAGAGGAGATTGTGGGTTGGGTTTTTTTTTTTCATTTCCATTCCCTCTCCTCTCGGCCGTGATCCAGCCCCACCCAACAACAAACTAAACTGAAAAATAACAGAGATTAAGGCAGGAGGGGGAAGGAAGTTGTTTTTCTTTTCCCGTTTTAGTCGTATTCATTCAACTCTTGACAGCTTACGTGCTCAGTTAGGCACGATTTTCCAGCTGTAGGGGAGGAGTAAGGCGAAAACGGGCGTTTTTCACGAGGATACGTTATCTGCGACTGCGGGAGATGCCTCAGTGGGACAGAAAAAGGGATGGCACCGGTTTCAAGACCCCTGAGAGTCCCTTTTTAACATCAGCAAGGGGGAAGGCCTAGAGTTTTAACCTTTATCGCTAATTTTTTTTGGGGGGAAAAGGTCCCATCGCTCCGTGTTTCTATGAACCCGCATCCGATCTGCCGTCAGCTGCAAGCGCAGTTTGTGAGTGATTTAGAGACGCGTTTGGTGTGCGGAGCCCCGCCGCCGTGAAAACAACCCCCTTGGAACCGCTTCCACGCCGCTTATAACACCCCTCCCGGAACAGCCGCACCCAGAAAGCGAGAGCCGCCGGTGAAACCGCCGGTGAAACCGCCGCGGCCGAGCCCTGCGCCTCGAATCAACGCCGAACCGGCCCGGCGAGACGTCACGAGCGGTTCCCCGGTTGCGGTTTGGTCAGCCACCACCGGCCAACGACACCAAGCGCGGCCGCGTGCTGGGAAACGCTCGTTCTGCCGGTGTTTCACCGCGTCAGGCGCTTTCCCCACACGAAACCCGCCCCAGTTGGTGCCAAAGAGTCGGGGAAGGCCAGCCCGCGGCCGCCGCCGGGTGAATCGAGCCGGGCGACCTCCCCGCAAGCTGACATTTCAGTGACAGCGGGAACCACCGTGTTCAACGCTGCGTCGGTCGGCGGGCGTTGGCTCTCCGGGATCGCGAGCGCCGGGGTTTCGAGGCAGCACAGGCCCACCGAGACGGCGGAGGGCTGTGGGATCATGGTCCCTGGACCACGCCTGGCCGCCGCCCCTTAAATTTATCCTTAAAAATAGAAAAATACTACTAAAAAAATCCCACATTCACCTCCAGCCACCTGCTGCAGCGTCGTTATTGTTAGAAAGCGCTGCCGAAACCACATCCGCGGGCTCATCCTGCCTACGCTGCTCACTTTATTCCCTTTTTTTCCCCCCCCTCCCAATTGCTTCGCGGTGCTGCCAAACACCGACGGAGACCCCCGTACAGCCGGAGACGCTCCCCAGCTCACGTGCGGTTGACAGCGGCGTCGGGGAGAGGAGCCGGAGCGGCAGAAGAGCACCCAAACAGATCAAAACGAAGCCCGGACGAGGTGCCAGCGACGCCAGCAGCATCAGCAGCGCGGCTTTGGGAGGAACGCCGTCGCCGGTAATCCCGTTCCCAGCAGCTCCGGCCAGGGAAAAATTCTGACGATGCAGAATTCAGCTTCGTTAATCCCGGGCGGATTAAAGGCGGCAGCGTAATGACAGGCTGCAGAGGCGGCGGCTGCACCGCTCGCGTGAAATACGGGCTCCGTGAGGACGCGGCGGTGGGGAGGGGAAGGTGGTGATGACGACGATGGCAGAGCTGCTGCCGTACACGGGGAGAGCGGGACCGAGGGAAGCGCTTCTTCCCGGAGAGCCGGGGTTCGGAGGAGCGCCGGCGCTCGCCGGATACGTGGCTGCGAGAAAGTACCGAGATCGTTAAAAAAAAAAGTGGATTTGGAGGGAAAAGCGTGGAGGGGTAGGGAAAAGGGAGGATTTGGAGGGAAAAAGGTAGATTGGAGAGGGAAAAAGGGTGGATTGGTGGGAAAAATGGTGGATTGGCAGGGGGAAAAGGGTGGATTTGGAGGGAAAAAGGGTAGAACGGTAGGGAAAAAGGCTGATTGGAGGGGGAAAAAAGGCAGAGTGGTAGGGAAAAAAGGTGGATTGGTAGGAAAAAAAGTGGATTTGGAGAGAAAAAAGTGGATTGAAGGGGGAAAAAGGGTAGATTTGGAGGGAAAATGGGTGGATTTGGAGGGAAAAAGTGGAGTGGTAGGGAAAAAGGTGGATTGGAGGGGGAAAAAAGGCGGATTGGTAGAAAAAAAAAGTGGGTTGGTAGGGAAAAGGGTAGATTTGGAGGGAAAAAAAGGTGGATTTGGAGGGGAAAAAAGTGGATTGGAGGGAGAAAAAGGGTGGATTTGGAAGAAAAAAGGGTAGATTGGAGGGGAAAAGAGGTGGATTGTAGGGGAAAAAAGGCGTATTGTAGGGGAAAAAGTCTCTCATCACTTGGAAATATTTGATGTTTTCAGGTTGGGATGCGGGATGATTCCGATAGGGACCAGCGCGCGGCGGGGAGCGTCCACCCGCCAGGAAAAGCATCCGCTTCCCTCCCGGCCAGTGCAGGAGCTTCGGTTCAACGTCCTCCACCGGCGCCGAGCCAAAATCGCTCGCTCTAACCCCAATTTCTCCACCCCATCCCCACTGCTTCCCCAGTCTGGGCCGCAAACCCAGTGCCCCACTGGGCCGGGACAAGGGGTGAGTAAAAAAAAACACCTCGAAAAAGGGATTTGCTGCCGGCGCAGCTGGGAACGGCTCAGCCGTCCCCGAAAGCGCAGGGAAGAGAGGTTTTTTGGATCGGAAAAATCCTTAAAATCCCTTTTCCCCGGCCTTTTCCAGCGCTGACGACCAAGGAAACTGCTCAGAAGACAGGAGCGTTACCTCCGCACCCGATTCCCTGCTGCAACGACGCAAGACGGGGTTGGAAAGGGAGGCAAAACCGGAACAAAACCCCAGATAACTTCTTCACGCCGGTTTTCAGCGGTGCCGGCGATCGAAGGCTTTAACCGAAAGCGTTCGCCTCCTCATTAACGCTGCGCTTCGAGGCGTACCCCGTTAGCGGTGCGGCTGAGCAGGGGTGGCGGCTGGCCAGGCTGCTGCTAATTAGCGTTTCGTGGCAATACCATCGCTAAAAAACTCGTCAGGACTCACAAATAACACAAGTGTCCGGCGAAACGCGCTGGTTTGCTGCGGGAGGAAAGCGGGAGCTGCTTCCGGAGAAGGTCCCGGCGCTGAAGCTCAACCCGCGCCCCTCGTTAGGCTTCGTTTGAGCCTCTCTTCGTTAAGAAATCGGCCGAAAGCCCCCGGGCGGAAGCTTCACCATCCCTCCAAGCATCGCCGCCGCCATCCGCCTCCGGGATATTCACCCCGCCATCCGCCATCTGGCTTTTCGATTCCCCATGGAATAAAATTTGGGGGCGTTTGCCCATTTTCATCAATTCAGGCTTCGGTACGTGAAACTTTCTTCCTTTTCCGCCCGTTTTTTGGTAATTTCGACTTTGGTTCACCACAAATTTTGTCTCTTTTTGGCCCGTTTTCAGACATTTAGGCTTCGGTACATGAAAATTCATTACTCTCCCGCCCACTTAGAGCAACTTAGGCTTTGCTACGTAAAAACCTGTTTGTTTTTTCCCTTCCGTCTGCAGCAATTTATGCTTTGGTACACACAAATTTCTTCCCTTTTTGCCCCTTTTCAGGAATTTTAGGCTCGGTAGGTGAAGACCCGGCGCTTCCTCAGACCCCCCGGTTACGCGCAGAGCGGCGATTTTCGCATCCCAGCGTCACCGCCGACTATTTTACCGAGACCCCGCAAAAACAGCGATTAAGCGACGGAGGCTTTAACTCATTTTCCCGCTTGGAGGCGCAGAAATTAAGCGAGTGCCGCAGAAAACGAAGCCGTTTCCTTCCATCTTTCCTGTTCTTGGCATTTTTTGAGCCTTTTTCCACCTTTTATCGGTGCCTGGAGAAAATCCTTGCTTAAAAAGGTGCACGGGGAAAGAGGCTTCACCCTTTTTTCCCCCTTCCCGAGAGGATTCACGCCGGAGAGGAAGCCGCGGCCCCGTTTCCCGTGGTCACCGAGCTGGAGGAGCGTCGGGCTGCGGCAAAGGGACACTTTGGAACAGCGAATTACGGGATTTTTTTTAGGGAATAGCGATGCCGAAAGCGGATTGCAGATGCCCCGGTGTCCGGCATCGATCAGCGGGGAAGAATTTCTCCCAGCCCCTCCCGGCTGCCCAAAAGGTGAGATTGGTAAAACAGAAAAATGGGGAATTAATTTATTTTTGCAGGATTGCAGGGCCGTCGCTGTCCTACCTTGAGCATCCGGCGCCAAATCGGATGAGGGGAAGAGCATCCGGCGCCGTCTCCGTGCCGCGGGACACCGCGGCAGGGTGTGTTGGGGGCTCTCCACCTCCTCAGCCGCGTCACCAAGCACCGGTGGCTTGTTCCCCCCCCCCCCCCCCCTCCCAGGACTAGGAAAACCCCGATACCAGGGAGAGATTTTCACCGATAAGGAAAATCCGAGGAGGAAAGTTTGCAGATGAGGAAATGCCGGCGCACGGTAGGAAAACGCAGCGGTCCCAACCGCAGCCATACCCCTCCCGTGCCTCAGTTTCCCCTGGCTGCGCCGCGCACCCCCATTCAGTGGTGACAAACCCGAGCCGAGGAGAAAAATGGGGGGGAAAGCTTTAAAACCAGGAAAAACAACTCTTGTGGGCGGCTCCTCCGGGCCGAGCCCCACCCGAGTGCCGGGGGAGCGCCGGGAATTCCCGGGTGGGGAGCGCGACGCAGGCGTTCCGGGTGGGATGGGGTCGGAGTCCGCTCCGGCTCTCCCGGCAACTCCTTGGAATATGGATTTAAAATCCTTCTTTGCGCTGAAAAATCCACTCGGAAAATATCCCGGAGCAGGATCCGGCCTCCCCGAAAGCGCGCTGCCGGCTATTTGGGGGATCTGGCGGCTGATTTAAGCCCGGGGAGTAGTCGGAAACCTTGCAGCTGGGGGCTGAAATTAAGAAGTGGTGGCTAAAATTAAGAGGTAGCCGCTAAAATTAAGAGGTAGCCACTATAATTAAGAGGTGTCGGCTAAAATTAAGAGGTGGCTGCAGGGAACTGAGGAGGGGGAGAAAAGGAGGGCGCAGGGGACGAGATCTGGTCTTTTTTCTTGGAAAAAAGGGAAGGAATTGCCCAGCCCCGCGCTGTAAATTGGGGATCAAGGATGTGACAGGGACACAAACTGTCCTGAATCGCGTGAAAAAGAGCTGCCCCCCCCAGCTCGCCGTCAGCATCCCAACGCAGGGCCCGGCTGCTTGGGATTTGTGAGCCGGTGCAGCAAGCTGCCGGGAAAAGAGGCCAAATTCTCCCTGGCCCAGCTCCCAAATTTACGGCCGCGTTCCCCGCTCCGGCTACGCCGGATGCCGGCACCGGTGAGGCTGGAGCGGGGATGGCAACCGCGGGGGATCTCGCCGGAAAGCAAAACCGGGGTGGCGGCCGATACTCACCGCGTCTTCCTCGCTGTGCCGGAGCCGAGCGCGGCTGATCCCTTCCTCCCAACGCCGGAGCGTCGGCGCAGCCGGCTCCCAGCCAACGTGCAAGCCCCACCCCGGCACGGGGCCTCGCTTCCCCCTTCACTGGGGGGCTCCTTTCTTCCCTTCTCCCCTTCCCAAAGCGCGGAGCGACAGGGGATTCGCTTCCTACCGGGGCGAAGAGCCGATGGCTTCGGCTTTTCCCCACGGAGGGCAGGAACGCCGTCGTGCCTCGATTGCCCCGCTCCGCCGCGGGAAGACATGGCTCTCCGTTAGAAAAATCCCTGGGGAAAGAAAAATAAAGCTGGAAGAATTCCCTACGGAGCAGCGCAGCTCACCTTCCCCCCCCCTCCAGGCCAAACATCCGTGGCTCGCGGCATGGGACCCCCACGTCTCCGAAAGGACGCGGCGGAGTTAAAACTGCTCCATGCCGCAGCCCCCGCTCATTTAAATCCCAAATTAGCCTCAGGGATCATCTAATTAAGAGGCAAATGAGGTGCCGGCTGCTCTGGCTGCTTCGCTCCTGCTGAGTCCCCCCAAGTCCCCGTCCCCCCCCCATCAATGCGGCCGCCCAGCTCGTCCCGCTTGTGTTTTGACGTAAAGTGGTGGTTTTGTGGGGGAAACTGAGGCTGGGGGAGGAGCAGCAGAGCTGAAAATGTGAGGAAAAGGGGGGTTTGGTTTCCTACTCCTGCAGCAGGGGGAAGAAAAAAAAAAGGGGGGAGGGAAAAAAAGGGGGGGGGGGGAGCGAGGGAAAAAAAGGGGGGGAGAAAAAAAGAGGAAAAAAGGAAAAAAAAAAGGAAGAAAAAAAGAGGAGAAAAAGGAGGAAAAAAAAGCAGGAAAAAAGGAGGAAGAAAAAAAGGAGGAAAAGAAAAAAAGCCAAGGAAAAGCTCTTACCCCGCTGGGAGCCCCCCAGCATTTATCTGGGGCGAGAAGCGCCCAAATCAGCCAAAGCTCCGCGAGGAGCGGAGGCCGCGCAGCCGCCGCGTGGCCCAGCCGCTTCGCGCCGGGATTTGGGGAGAAACCAGGATTTCCCGGCCAGTCCAGGCGCCTGGGGTTGCGCCCGCGAAGATGGGCCGGGGCTCTCCTCCCCGCAGCCCGTCTGCCCCTGGGTTTCCCCCAAAACCGGCGCCCACCGCAGGGTTTCCAGGGCGCGCTTTTTCCCCCAGGAAAAAGCCCTTTCCCCTCCCTGTTTCCCAGGAAAAAAAACTTTTCCTTTTTTTCCCAGTAAAAACGTTTTTCCCCAGAAAAAGGCCCTTTTTCCCTCCTTTTTCCCCCAGGAAAAAGCCCTTTTCCCTCCATTTATTCACCCCCCAGAAAAAAGCCCTTTTCCCTCCTGTTTTTCCCCCAGAAAAAAAGCCTTTTCCCTCCCTTTTTTCCCAACAAAAGCACCTTTTCACCCTTTTTCCCCCCTCCAAACCCCCTTTCCCCCCCCTCCAAAAGCCCTTTTTTTGGCACAGCCCCCCCAGACACCTGTTAATTAATTGCTTCCAACTAATTAAACCAGAATCCCCCGAGGAGGACGCTGCGTGCCACCGCCGTCGCGCGGGAGGGCGGAGCCGGGAGGCCGGTGCCCCGCCATTCCCCTCTTCCAGGGCTAAATCCCGCCGGAGGATCCGCTTCGTTCGCCTAACGAGCGCGACGGAGGACGCCGCTAACGAGCGACCCCAAATCCCCCCTCCCGCAGCCCAAAACCAACCCCTCACCCTGCGCCACCCGCCGCCCCACACCTATAAAAAACCGCTACCAAAGACCCCGGCTGCTCGCGCTCCTCGTTAATCAATTAATTAGCGCTGATTAGGGCGGGGCGCCGCAGAAGCGTGGCTGCGGGGACAAACACGAGTGGTTCCGGTGGTTTTTTAACCCAAAATTCCAACTGTATTTGAGCAGCAATTTGAAGAAATTGAGGTTGTAAACGAGGAAAGGGAAGAAAATGGCGGCAGAAATGGCGCCTCGGTCCCAATTAGATCTTAACGACTTGCGCGGCGACGCAGGGGCTCCTCCGCTCGCCCTCGGCGTCCCCCCGCCGGAGCAGCAGGCGGCCGTAGGTGCCCCCGACCCGGCCCTTCGTCAGCCGCCCGGGGTTGACGCAGACGCAGCCCAGCACGTCCTGCGGGAAGACGACAGCGACGTGGCCGGACGCCGCGCGCGCCGCGCGCTGGGCCCCGCCGCCCTCCGCCGAGCGGCACTGGGCAGCGGGGCCATTTGCGCCGCCGGACCTTAACGAAGTACCGCAGCTCCGAGGGGTGACGAGGACGTCCGGCGTGACGGGCAGCGAGGCGTAGGCGGCAAAGTGCTCGTAGTCGACGTTCAGCTCCTCCGAGGGAGGGTACAGCGGGTAGTAACTGCGGCGGGGAGAACACGCGTCACCGCGACGCCGTCCGGATGCAACCGGCAGAGCGTTTTGGGGTAGGAATAGCGATTTCCACTTTTTTCGGCTGTTTTTCGCTTGTATCGGCGGCCATCAGCCGACCCACGCCACTCCGGAGGGACTTACGGCACGTGGAATCGTGGTTTGACAGCGTCATCCAGCCCGAAAAGGACATTTTTTATATAGAAAAATAGATTTTGAAGGGGAAGATGGCGAGGATTGCGCGGGATTTCCCTTGTTTGGGGGCAAAAAAGCCCTTTTTGGGGTCGCCCTGGGGGGCTCCTCACCTCCTCTGCGTCAGGATGTGCTTGAGGATTCGTGTGAACCTGTCGGAGACACCGGACGAGCTGCGAGAGGAAAAACGAGCTGTGAAAAAGGAGGAAAAGAGAAAAAAAGGGAGGAAAAGAGAAAAAAACGGAAGGAGGAGAGGAAAAAAACAGGAGGAAAAAAAAGGAGGAAAAAAAAAAAGAAACCACCTCGCCGGGTGTGCTGATTAATTAGGCACACAGGCTAATTAGCGACCCGGTGGCCGCTCAAGCCACAAACAAGCCGCTGGAGGCGAGACCCGAGGGGCAGCACGCGCAGAGGCAGC
Organism: Opisthocomus hoazin; assembly: GCF_030867145.1. Classification (NCBI taxonomy): domain Eukaryota; kingdom Metazoa; phylum Chordata; class Aves; order Opisthocomiformes; family Opisthocomidae; genus Opisthocomus; species Opisthocomus hoazin. The sequence goes on from NW_027448979.1 coordinate 101,977, forward strand.
TTCGGCCGAGATCCGGTGGATCTGGGGGGATTTGGGAGCCCCCCGCTCCGGCGCGACCCCCAGCGCCCCCCCGCGCCCACCTGCTGATCTCCTCGGCACCCGTGTGGAGGAGGACGTCGGTGGAGGTGAGGCGAAGACGACGCCGTCGATGTCCAGGGTGCAGGGGTCTGGCACGAAGTGCACGCGCTGCGGGGGGGCCGTGAGGAAAATGGACCCAAAACAGCCCCAACGTGCCCCAAAACAGCCCCAACCCGCCTAAACCTCCCCCAAACTGCCCCAAACCCGCCCTAAACTTCCCCCAACCTCCCCTAAACTGCCCCAACCCCCCCCAAACCACCCCAACCCCCCCCCCAAACCGCCCCAACCCCCCCCCCCCAAACCTTCTCCAAACTGCCCCAAACCCCCCCAAACCTCCCCCAACCCCCCCCAAACTGCCCCTGCTTTGGGGTGAACAGCGGGGTTCCGTTACCGCTCTGTCGTCCTTGGGCAGCTCGGGGCAGAGGAAGGGCGGCTGCGGGTAGACGTAGTCGTGGTGCACGTTCCCGCAGCGAGGGGACGAAGACGAGCTGAGAGCCGGCGCTGCCGGAAAAAGAGGGGAAAAACCAGGGGATTTAGGGACAAAGATGAGCTTAGAACTAGCAATATTGGAAAAAGAGGGGAAAAAATGGGTGATTAAGGAATGAAGACGAGCTGAGAGTCAGTACAGGTGGAAAAGGAGGGAAAAACGGGGGATTTAGGGATGAAGAGGAGCTGAGAGCTGGCGCTGTTGGAAAAAGAGGGAAAAAGCAGGGGATTTAGGGACGAAGAAGAGCTAAGAGCTGGTGCTGTAGGAAAAAAGAGGGAAAACCCAAACAATTCGGGAATGAAGACGAGCTGAGAGCTGGTGCCATCGGAAAAAGAAGGGAAAAATGGGCAATTCAGGGATGAAGAGGAGCTGAGTGCCGGCGCTGCCGGAAAAAGAGGGGAAAACCAAGGGATTCAGGGACAAAGATGAGCTTGGAACCAGCAATATTGGAAAAAGAGGGGAAAAAACGAGGATTTGGGGATAAAAAGGAGCCGAGAGCCGGAGATGTCGGAAAAAGAGGGGAAAATCAGGGGATTTAGGGATGATGATGAGCTGAGAGCCGGCGCTGCCAGAAAAAGAGGGAAAAAGGGGGAAAAACCAGGGAATTTAGGATGAAGAAGAGCTGAGAGCTGGCGCTGTGAAAAAAGAGGGGGAAAGAGGGGCAAAAAGAAAGGGGGAAAAAGAAAGAAAAAGAGGGGAAAAAGAAAGGAAAGGAGGGGAAAAAGAAAGAGGGAAACCCAGGCGATTCAGGGACAAAGAGGAGCTTGGAACCAGCAATATCGGAAAAAGAGGGGAAAAACCAACGGATTTCAGGACAAAGATGAGCCGAGAGCCAGCGCTGGGGAAAAAGAAAGAGGGGGAAAAAGCCGGGGTGGGAATACACCTGCCCGCCTCACCTGAGCAGGGGAAAAAAGCTTCAAATCCGTTTTTTTAACAAATTCAGAAAGAATCCTGAGCCCGTTTGGTGTCGGAAAAGGAGATTTTGGGGAAAACCCCTCCCGGCAGGCAGCGAGACGGGCGCCGGCCCTACCTTCTCGTCCCGTCGATGATCGTCTTCAGGCAGAGCTTGAAGACATCGGCGAAGGAGCCCAGGAGCCGGCAGCTCTAGGAATTGAGGGAAAACGACGGGATTTGCAGAATTCCCTGGTTTTTTGGGGGTGCACATGGACACCCCCGCCCCGCCCCCCCCAATGCCTTTGCCCTCCCGGCGTCCGGCCCCACGGAGCGATCGACACAGAATCCACGCGGAGGGATGGATGCTTCCGCCGCCCCGCTCTCACGCAGAGGATTTTTTGGGGGGCACCCAGTTGAGCCCCCCCACCAGCATGAAGCCGGGGGGACCCCAGGACCCCCCCTCACCTCCACGTGCTCGTGCCTGGCGTCCACGAATGGCCCAAACTGTGAAGAAACGGTGAAACATCAGCAAAAGCACCAGCGGGGACGCCCCCCGCCGCGTGCTGCCAGCCCCAGGAGCTAAGAAAGCCTTAAACCGCCCAGAGAAAGGTTTTTTTTTTTTAATTACTTTTGCTAATTAAGCTCAAATGTTCTCCCGCAAGAAGCAAGGGGGGCTCACCAGGATGCAGAGGTCGGGGCGGTCGCGGGCGATGACGGCGATGAGGTCGGCGAGCGGGTCGTAGGCCACGCTGTCGGAGGGGTGTAGGGGCCGCAGGCCACCAGCACCAGGCGCTGCGCTGGGGGGGCAGGGGGTGAAAAGGGGGGGTTGGGGGGGAACAAGGGGGAGTGGGGGGGGCAGAAAAGGCAGGGACAAAAAGGGGGGGGGGGGACAAAACAGGGGAGTTTGGGGGGCAAAAACAGAGGGATTTGGGGGGACAAAAATGGGGGTCAGGGGACAAAAAGGGAGGGGGCTGGGGGGGCAAAACCGGGAGCGGGTTCGGGGGCAAAAAGGGGAGGGGCAAAACCAGGATTTTGGGGACAAAAATGGGGGTTTGGCGGGCAAAAGGGGGGAGTTGGGGGGATAAAAACAGGGGGTCAGGGGGAAAAAAGGGGGGGTCAGGGAATTAAAACAGGGAGGGGGGTTGAGGGACAAAAAGGGGGGTGCGGGACAAAAAAGGGGGGATTTTGGAGACAAAAATGAGGAGTGAGGGGACAAAATGGGGGTTTGGGGCAGAAAGGGAGGGGGGGTTCAGGGGGCAAAACCAGGGATTCTGGGGACAAAACAGGGAGGGGTTTGGCGGGCAAAAAGGGGGGGGATCGGGGGGGCAAAAAGGGGGAGGGCGTTCGGGGGGCAAAGATGAGGGGACAAAACCAGGGTTTTGAGGGGCAAAGAGGAAGGGTTTTGGGGGGCAAAAGGGGGAGTTTGGGGGGTGAAAAGGCAGGGCCAGAAAGGGGGGGTGGGGGGACAAAACAGGAGGGTAGGGCAGAAAACGGAGCGATTTTGGGGACAAAAAGGGGGGGTTGGGGGGGCAAAAACAGGGAGGGGGTTGGGGGGACAATGATGGGGGAGTTTGGGGGGCAAAAGAGGGGGTGAGGGGGGTGAAAAAGGGGGGCAAAACCGGGGAGGGGTTCAGGGGGCAAAAATGGGGGGTTGGGGAGGTGGGTGGACAAAACAGGGGGGCTCGGGGGGAAAAAGGGAGGGATTTGGGGGACAAAAAGGGGCAGGCAAAAAGGGGGGGGGGTCGAGGGGACAAAAACGGGGGATTTTGGGGACAAAAACGGAGTTTGGGGGGGGCAAAGGGGGGGGTTTGGGGAGCAAAACCAGAGGAATTTTGGGGACAAAACCCGAGGGGATTGGGGGAACAAAAAGGGGGGGTTGGGGGGGACAAAACCAAAGGGATTTGGGGGACAAAACTGGGGTTTTGGGGGGCAAAGAGGGGGAGAGGGTTGGGGGGCAAAGGCGGGGGGGAGTGTGGGGGGACAAAAACAGAGGGATTTTGGGAACAGAGAGATTTGGGGGAGGGGACAAAAAGGGGGGAGGTGGGGGGACAGAAAGTGGGGGGGGCGGAGCAAAACCGGAGGGGATTTGGGGAGAAAAGGGGGTTGGGGGAGCAAAATGGGGGGGTTTGGGGGACCCCCGCAGCCTTTCGCGGCGCCGGGGCTCACCTGTGGCCGGCTCCGGCGGGGCGTGGAAGGGAAGGGGCGCGGCCTGCGGAGCAACCACCCCCCCCCTCAAACCTTTGTTTTCACCCCAAAAACAGCCGCTCCCCCCCCCCACCGCCCCCAACCCCGGCCGTCACCTCGTAGAGCTTCGTCACCACCATCCTCCGCCCACTGCTGTTGGTCCCCTCCACTGCCACGATCTAAAGGTGGGCGAGAAAACGCCGCCGGGGAGCCAAAATTTGGGGATGGGGAAAAATTGGGGGGGGGAGGGGGAGGAAAGTGGGGGGAGGGGTCCACCTACGCACCCCCAAACCGCCGCGGCCGTACCTGCCCGGGAAAGAGGGAATATTCCGCCAGTTCCGAGAGGTCGAGCGGGATCTGGGCGCCGGAGGAGTGCTCCCGGTCGCCCTCCAGCACCGCCGATTTGGCGTTCAGCTTCCCGTTGCTGTCGCAGCCGACGCGGCCCAGCGCCGTCACCGGCTCCTGCGCCGCCGCCGCGGGGGGAAAAGAAACGAACCCCCCAAAACGACTCGAAAAAAGCCCCCCCTCCAAAATACACCCCCCCCCCCCCTAAAAAAAAGTGCTCACCTGCGCCGGGAGCATCACCGAGGCGAAGTCCAGGCCGTGGCGGCGCTTGATGGCGTCGCCGAGGTCCTCGACACGCCACGACAGCGCTGGGGAGGGACACGCAGCGGGTCGGCACCCCGAAACCCCCCAGACCCCCCCAGAATTACAGCACGGGGGGGGGATATCGCCAGCCCCTCCCCCCCCATGGTGGCAGCACCTTCCCGGACGTCGAGCACTTTCTGGAACATGAATTTGTAGCTTTGCGTTAAATTTTCTTCCGTGGGACCGAAAAGTTTCGGGGTGCAGCCGCCGCCGCCGCCTTCGCCGCCGCTCCAGGCGCCAAACGAGGCCACCACCTCGCCCCGCCCGCCACGCGCCCCGTATTTTGGGGAAGGGGTGCCGCTGGGGGGGACAAAAAGGAAGCGAGGGTGACGCGGCGGCGGTGACATCGCGGCGGCGGTGACATCGCGGCGAGCGCCGCTTTACCTCGGGGAGAAGGCGTCGGGGGAGAAGAGCGCGTAGGGGCTGCGGGAGGACGGCGCCCGCTTGGGCCGCGGTGTTTCCGGGCTGGAATTGCTGCGTTTTTGGGAACGCTGGGAGAAAACAAAAAGGATAAAAAAAAAGGATATTTTGGGGATTTGGGGGGTGATTTTAGGGTGGAAAAAGGTAAATTTGGGGGTGGGTTTCGGGCTGGGGGCACACACCTTGGAGGGCGCGGCGTAGGTGTCCAGCAGCTCATCCTCCTCTTCCTCGTCAAGGCTGCCGGCTCGTTAAGGAGCACCCAACCCCTTCATTTTTGAGGGGACGCTCGCCAGCGCCCGCCCCCCCCCCCAAGTTGAATTCCTCCCGTTAATTAGCGCTAACGAGGCGGTGTATCCGCGGAGGCGGGGTTCCGGGCTGCGCCCCACCCGGGACATCGTAACACCCCGTTGTTTTTATAGGGAGCACCCCAAAAACGGGTGGGATACAGCTGCTGGAGGGAGCGGACGTCGTGGGGGGCACCACCACGGTCGCCCCGCTTCCGGGTGAGCCTGCTGCCGCGCTTGGCGAGGACCTGGAGGAGGAGGAGGAGGAGGGTGAGCGTCCCCGCCAAACTTCCAGGGGGTTTTGGGGGGATACGGGGGGGTTTTGGGGGCCCCCCCCCGCTCCGACCTCGTGCTCGAAGGCGTCGAGGCCGTCGGCGGAGAGCTGGGTGCCGAGGTCCTTGCTGGTGACGAAGGCCAGCAGCTCGTTAGCCAGA
>NW_027448979.1:107605-152280 GCF_030867145.1 Opisthocomus hoazin
TCGGGGGGCCGGGTGCCGTTTATGGGGGGGTGCCGGGGGGGGGCTCGAGGGCGCGCAGCCCCCCCAGCGCCTCGGCGCAGGCGCGCACCAGGGCGCAGAGCTGGGCGCTGCCCTCGGCCGACGCCGTGCGTGGCAGCTCCCGCGCCGCCCAGCCCAGCTTGGCCAGCACGGCCGCGCGCGCCGCCACCACCGCACCCCCCCCCGCGCCCCCGGGCTGCTCCGGGAGGGGGGCGGCCGCCGGCGGGGGGGGGCACGGCGGAGGCGGGGGGCACGGCGGCTCCGGCGCTAGGGGGGAGGAGGGGAACGGGGTCGGGGGGGGGGGGATGTGGCTGTGGGTCACCATCAACAGCCCCCCCCCCGGCCCCCCCCCCAGCCCCCCCCGAGCCCAGATCCCATTCCCAGCCCCCCAGCCCTCCCCCCGGCCCCCCCAGATCCATCCCCAGCCCCCCCCCGACCCCTCAGATCCCAGTCCCCCCCCAACGCCCAGCCCCATTCCAAACCCCCCTCAGATCTCACTCCCACCCCCCCAGCCCCCCCCAGCCCCCCCGGCCCCCAGCCCCATTCCCAGCCCCCCCTCACATCCCAGATCCCACTCACAGCCCCCCCCAGACCCCCAGCCCCATTCCCAGCCCCCCAAATCTGATCCCCGGCCCACCCAGGTCCCATTCCGAGCCTCCCCAGCCCCACTGCCAGCCCCCCCCCAGATCCCGTTCCCAGCTCCCCCAACCCATTCCCTACCCCCCTAGCCCCATTCCCAGCCCCCCCCCCATCCCATTCCCAGCCCCCTCCTCATCCCCAGCCCCACTCCCGGCCCCCCCAAATCCCATTCCCAGCCCCCCAGCCCCCATTCCCAGCCCCCCCCGGGCCCTACCGGGGCCGCCCCCCTCCTCGCCGCCCTCGGGCTCCTCGCAGCCCACGCACAGCAGCCGCCGCTCCTTGTCCTGCAGCAGGATGGTCTGGAGGGGGGGCGGGGGGGTCAGCGCTGCCCCACGGCTCTGCCCCCTTTCCCGCCCCACAGCTCTGCCCCCGCCCCACGGCCCTGCCCCATTCCCCACTGCACCCCTGCACTCTCCAAGCCCCCCCCCCCATTTCCAGCCCCCTCCCAGCCCCACATCCCTGCTCCTTTCCCAGTCCCACAGCTCTGTATTCCTGCCCCATTCCCAGCCCCACATCCCTACCGTACTCCCAGCCCCACAGCTCTGAACCCCGCCCCATTCCCAGCCCCCCAGCTTTCAATCTTAGCCCCCCAGCCCCATTCCCAGCCCCCCAGCCCTGAATCCCAGCCCCCCAGCCCAGCCCCCCAGCCCTGTTCCCAGCCCCACAACCCTGCCCCATTCCCAACCTCACATCCCTACTCCCAGCTCCACACCGCTATCCTATTCCCAGCCCCCCAGCCCTGAATCCCTGCCCCACTCCCAGCCCCACACCATTCCCAGCCCCACATTTCTCAATCCCTGCCCCGTTCCCAGCCCCACACCATTCCCAGCCCCACGTTTCTCAACCCTCACCCCATTCACAGCCCCCCAGCCCCGTTGCCAGCCCTCCCCGCCCCCCAGCGCACCCCACAGCGCGGGCAGCACCGGTCCAGCATGCGGCATCCCCGCAGCAGCAGCTGCCCCATGGCCCAGCTCAGCCGCTCCTGCCGCGCCCGCCGCCCCTCCGCCTCCGCCGCCAGCTCCGGGGCCGCGCCGGGCTCCGCGCCTGGGGGGCACGGGGGGCCGTCACCGGGGGGGGATTAAGGGGGCTTGAGGGGGGGTAGGGGGCCTGGGGGGCGGGCAGGGACGGGCCCGGGGGTGGTTAATGAGGCCGGGGGGGAGGGTAATGGGGCCTGAGGGGGGCTAATGTGAGTTAAGGGGGTCCGGGGGGGCATTAATGGGGCCTGGGGGGGAATGGGGCCCGGGAGGGGGGGACAGGGACGGGCCCGGGGGTGGTTAATGGGGCTGGGGGAGGGTAACGGGGCCTGGGGGGGATTAACGGGGCCTGAAGAGGGGTTAAGGGGGCCTGAGGGGCATTAACGAGACCTTGGGGGGGGGGGGTACCGGGGCCTGAGGGGCCCGAGAGCGCGGGGGAGACCAGGCCCGAGGAGTCCGGGAAGGGCTGAGGGGCCCGGGAGGGTGGGAGAGGTGTACAGGGAGGTGGGGGGGGGGTCCCAGGGAAGTGGGGGGGGGGGCCAGGGGTCGGTGGGAGGGGTCCCCGGGAAGGGGGGGGGGGGGGGGGGGGTCCCGGGGTCCCCGCCGCCGCCGCCCGCACCCGCGTTCAGCGCCATGGTCGCTGCGGAGACGGCGCCAGAACTGACGTCACGGGGGTGGGACCCGGATGGAAGCAACGGTCCGGGCGGAAACACCAGGGCGACGATAAAAAGGGACCAGGGCGCCAAAAAGGGTCCGGCGGTGCAACCGCGAAATGGCGCCGACTGCAACCCCGGCCCCGCCCCCCGCGTTCCGCACCCGCAAGGGGTCCCGCCGCCCCCCGACACCCCCAAGCCTTGTCCTCCTGGACCCCCGCCCACGACAAAAACCGCCACGAGCAGACGTGGAGTCGGTGAAAACCTTTATTTTGCTGGAAAATGGGGGGGTGAGGAGGAGGGGGCACCCCGGGGAAGGGGGAGGGAGGGTCCCAGTCCTCAGGGGAAGGGGGGCTGCGAGGCCCGAGGGGGGTGAGGTGGGGGGGGGGGGTCTGGGGCAGCTCCGTACAAAAAGGGGGGGGCGCGGGCTCCGTCCGAGGCCGCCGGACCTGGAAGAGAGCAGAGAGGTGAGAGGGGGGGTGGGCGCGGGAGGCCCGGACGGACGGACGACGGGGGGCAGGGGGGGGCCGCGGCGGGGTCAGCGGCCGCTCCGGCGAGGGGTTGAGGAGGGCGGGGGGGTCCGCGACCCCCCCGCCCCACGAGGCCCCGGCAACGGGAGAGGGAGCGCGGCGACGGCGACGACGACGGCGGCAGCGGCGGCAGCCCGGCTCGCGTCTGACCTGCCGCGGCGGCGGGCGGCGGAAGGGGAGGGGGGGCTGCGGCGGCGGGTGGGGGGGTCCCCGGTGCTGCGTGGCGCTGCGGCGCGGTGGCGGGTCCTGCCGGGGAAAGCCTCGTTACGTCTCGCCGCGGTGCACGGCCGAGCGTCACATCCCCCCCCCCAGCTTCCGTTCGCACCCCCACCAACGCCGCTCGCTCCCCGCCGCGGCAGCCGAGCTCACAGAGTGCGCGGCGTCAGCGAGCTCACCTCCGGCTCAGAAGGCGGAGTACCGCGCCCGGTCCGCGTACGGGTCGCGCTCGAACCGCTGCATGTCGTAGAGCGAGGCGCGGGCCGCCGAGGAGACCGGCGACAGCTGCCCACGCTCATACGTGTACGCCTCTCCGACGGTGGTGGCCGCGGCGGCCGTGCGGCGCAGGGGGCTTCTGTCCCGCGTGTAATAGGTGGAGGAGGCAGCCGCGGCGGCGGCGGTGGCAGCGGCGGCAACGGCAGCCGCCGCGCCCGGGGTCGGCAGCAGCGCTCGATCGTACGCGTCTAGGGTGGTGGGGATGCGGCTGGCCATGGCGGTGCTGGCGGCCATGGCCGAGGACTGCACCTGCGAGTACTGGGCGTACTGGGAGTACTGGGCCATGGTCTGCTCCGCGTAGGCGTCGTACGCGGAGGCCGTGGCGTAGGAGCGGACGCGGTAGCGCTTGTAGTAGTCGGCCATGCCGCCGTAGGCCTCATCGTAATACACGGTCTCCCCGTAGCCCGCGGCGTAAGGGGTGCGCACGGCTCCGTACTGCTCGTTATAGGCCTCGGCAAAGTCCGCCGCCTGGCCCGGGCGGTCGACCGGGCACTCCTTGGACCAGTGCCCCTCCTTCCCGCAGCGGTAGCAGCCGCTCTTGTCTCCCATCCCGGGCGCCGTCCGCAGCCGGCTGGTGGACAGCTGCACGCGCATCCGCTTGCCTTCGGGAGAGACGCGAGAGCGGGGCGTTAACGGCGGCGCCGGGCGGCGCGGGGAGCGGAGCCGGGGGTTCGGGCAGCACCGGGAGCGCGAGCGAGCAGCCGGATGCGGGGAGCGGCGCTCGGGCACAGAGCGGGGTCCGGCTGTGGCTCCCCGGCCCTGGTTTCCCCCTCTCCCAAACCCCAGCCGGTGGCAGCACCGAGCCGAGCGGAGGAAGCTGGCGCCCAACACGCCAGTTTGGGGACGAAGCTCGGCTTTTTCTTAAAAACCCCAACTGATGGAGCCGCGCTCTGCCCCGAGACCAAGCCACCGCGCCCGCCCACGAAAACGCTGCCAGCGAAGCCGCATGCTGTCCTGCTCGCCCCCTCCCCGAGCATGGAGACGGGAACAGGACACCAAACCACCGCGGCATGAGGCCCTGCGCCAGGTGCAGCCCCCCGTCGAGCAACAGCGGCGCAGATCCCGCCCGGAGCGGAGCAGTAGCTCCCCCCGCAGCGGCGCGGCCCTGTGCCCTCCACTCCTACCTGACCTCTTCCTCCGGGCCCAGCCCGGCACTCCCCAGCCCAGCCCAGGCCCGCAGCCCCGGCGCGCGTCACCTTGGAACTCAGTGTTGTCCAGCCCGCGGATGGCCTCCACCGCGTCCTCGGCCCGCTCCATGTGCACGAAGGCGTAATCCTTGACGATGTCGCACTCGATGACGGGGCCGTACTCCTCGAATTTGGCGCGCAGCTCCAGGTTGGTGCAGGCGGGGCTGATGTTGCCGACGTGCAGCTTGGTCGAGGCCTTGCTCTTGTTCTTGCTGGCCTCCACGTTGATGCAGACGCCGTGCAGCTTGTGGTGGTGCAGGTTGCGGATGGCGTCCTCGGCCGCCGTCTTATCCTCGATGTGCACGAAGCCGTAGTTCTTGATGATGTCGCACTCCAGCACCTTCCCGTACTGCTCGAAGAGCGAGCGGATCTCCTGCTCCGTCGCCTCGCGCGGCAGGTTCCCGATGAACAGCTTCACCATCGCGCCCGCCCTGCGCCCGGGGAAGTGCCGGCTCAGGAGGTGCCTCCGCCCAGCCCCCAGCCCAGAACCGCTGCCCCCCGCCCGGGGGACGTGGAGGGGTGTCCGTGCACCTCGTGTGTCCCCCCCTCAGGGAGACCCCCGGCTCCATGCAAAGGGCCCGGAGGGGGCCCCGAGCCAGGGACCCTTCACTGACCCCCGGGGGCTGAGCACAGCCCGTGCTCCGTGGGGGTCCAGTCCCTCCCCAGGCCCCAGCCCGGAGCCCACCAGACCCCAGGCCCTGTCCCGGACCCTCCCAAGGCCCCAGCCTGGAGCCCCCCACCAGGCCCCAGGCCCTGTCCCAGACCCCTTGCAGGCCACAGACCCCGGCCCACAGTCCCCCCCGAGCCCCCAAGCCCTGTCTGTGATCCCCTGTAGGCCACAGGCCCCGGCTCAGAGACCCCTTGAGCCCCCAGGCCCTGTCCGGGACCCCAGGCCCCGGCCAGGAGCCCCCACCAGGCCCCAGGCCTTGTCCCGGAACCCCCGCAGGCCCCGGCCCGGAGGCCCCCACTAGGCCCCAGGCCCTGTCCCGGACCCCAGGCCCCGGCCCAGAGACCCCCTGAGCCCCCAGGCCCTGTCCCGGACCTGAGGCACCGGCCCGGAGCCCCCCCTAAGCCTCCAGGTCCTTTCGCGGACCCCTCGTAGGCCGCAGGCTCCGGCCCAGCCCCTCACTAGGCCGCAGGCCTCAGCCCGGAGCCCCCCCAGGCCCGGCCCCGCTCGCCCCCAGGCCCCGGCCCGAGCCCCCCGCCGACCCTCGGCCCCGTCCCGGCCCCCCCCCTCCCGGGTCCCTGGCGCCGCCCGGGCCGGGCCTCTCGCTCTCACCGCGCTCCCTCTCGCCGGGACGGTGACGGCGACAAAATGGCGGCAGCTCCGGCTCCACCCCGCGGCGGCCCCCTTTCCCTCAGCGCCCCGCCCTCCGCGCCCGCCGATTGGCGGAAATCGGGGGGCGGCGCGACACGATTGGTCAAACCGCCTCGGGGCACCGCCCACCGCCGCGCCGGACGACGTCAGCGTCGGAGCGAGCCCGCCTGTTCCTCTGGCCAATCGCGTGTCGCGGCGAGCCGGAGGTGAGAGGGCGGGGCCGGAGCGGAGAGGCGGGACTTTCCGGGCACGTGAGGGCGTGGCGACCAATCGGGGCGGGGGGAGGGGCGTGGCCTGGCGGCGCGGCGGAGCCGGAGCGGCGGGAGCGGCGGAGCGGGGTCGGCCGGGGCGGGGGAGGGGGGGGGCCAGAGCCACCGCCCCCAGCGGCACCGGGGCAGGGCGGGGGGGCGGGGCTTGGCGCCACCGGCACCCACGGGCCTGCCCGGGACCCGCGGCGGGGCCTCGGCGCCACCGCAACGAGACCGGGCCTGGCCCCACCCCTCTCCCCTAGGCCCTGCCCCCCTTATCCCCCGCCCCTCTCCTGAGAGCCCCGCCCCTCTCCCCTAGGCGTCGCCCACCTTATCCCCTGCCCTTTTCCAGCGAGCTCCCTGTAGAGCCATGCCCCCCTCCCATAGAGCTCTGCCCCTCTACTGTGCGGCCCCGCCTCTCCCCCAGGGCCCTGCCCCTCCTCAACTGCACCTTTATCCCTAGACCTCCTAGGCCCCGCCCCTCCTAGGCCCCGCCCTTCTCTATTGAGCCCTATTCCTAGAGTCCTGCCCCTTTCCCATAGAGCTCCACCCCTGCACTTTGGAGCCCCGCCTCTCTCCCCAGGGCCCCGCCTCTATCCCTAGAGCTCAGCCCCAATAGGCCCCGCCTCTGTTGGCATAGCCCCGCCCCCTCAGGCCTCAGCACTGTTCTGGGTGCAGGCCAGGCTTTGCTGCTGTAGCCCCGCCCTGCCGGGTGTAGCCACGCCCCTCTGGCTGTAACCCCGCCCCTCTGGCTGTATCCCCGCCTCTCCAGCTGCAACCCCAGCCCCCTCCTGCTCTAACCCCGCCCTTCTGGCTGTAACCCCACCCCTCCAGCTGCAACCCCGCCCTCCTCCAGCCATATCCCCACCCCTCTGGCTGTAGCCCCGCCCCTCCAGACATATCTCCACTCCTCTGGCCGTATCCCCACTCCTCTGGCCGTATCCCCACCCCTCCAGCCATAACCCCACCCCTCCAGCTGTAACCCCGCCCCTCCAGCTGTAACCCTGCCCCTCCCGCTCTAACCTCGCTCCTCCAGCCACAACCCCAGCCCCCTCCAGCCATATCCCCGCCCCTCCGGTCGTAACCCCGCCCCTTCCCGCCGAAGCCACGCCCCCCCGGCATGTCGGAGGCGGTGCTGCTGCTGCGGCGGGCGAGGGTGCGGGGCGGGGGGGCCGTGGCGGGACCGTCCCTGTGCCCCCGGCGCCGGCGCGGCCGGCGGCGCCGCTCGTACCCCGAGCACCGCGTGTACCGGGCGCGCTGCTCCTTCCTGGAGCTGAGCGAGGAGCAGGTGCTGCGGCGCTACCGCCTGGACAAGGCCGCCATCGCCGCGCTCTGCTGCGAGCTGGCCGCCGACTTGGAGAGCGTGACGGGCCGCAGCCACGCGCTGCCTGTGGCTGTCAAGGTGACGTCGGCGCTGGCCTTCCTAGCCTCGGGCTCCTTCCAGGCAGCCACACGCGACGCCACCGGTATCAGCCAGTCGGCCATGTCCAACTGCCTGGCGCAGTTCCTGCAGGCGCTGCAGCGGCGCGCCGCGCGCTACATCGCTTTCCCGCCGCCCGCTGCTGCCGCCGCCGCCGCCACCGGCGCCTTCCCCGGCGTGCTGGGCTTGGTGGGCGGGATGCATGTGGCGCTGCGGGCGCCGGCCGAGAACGAGCCGGCGTACCGCAACGCCGCCGACTACCACTCGATGAACATGCAGGTGGTCTGCGACGCCACCGGCGCCATCACCAACGTGGTGGCCAAGTTCCCCGGCTCCTGCCCCAACGCCGCCGTCCTCGAGAACTCGGCCCTGGCGCGGCTGCTGGACGGCGCCCGGCCCGACGGCGCCTGGCTGCTGGGTGAGCAGCGGGCGCCCGGGGGGCGGACTGGGGGGGCTGGGGGTGATCTGGGGGTGAGCCAGGGGTCTGGGGGTGACCCAGGGGTCTGGGGGAGATCCTGGGGGTGAAACAGGGGGACCTGGGGGTGACCCAGGGGGTCTGGGGGATGACCCAGGGGTCTGTGGGTGACCTGGGGGTCTGTGGGAAACCTGGGGGTGACCCGGGGGTCTGGGGGTGAACCAAAGGGACCTGGGGGTGACCCAGGGGGTCTGAGAATGACCCAGGGGTCTGGGGGAGATCCTGGAGGTGAACCAGGGGGTCTTGGGGGTCTGGGGGTGAACCAGGGGGTCTCAGGGTGATCCTAGGGGTGAACCAGGGGGTCTTGGGGGTCTGGGGGTGACCTGAGGGTCTGGGGGTGCCCCGGGGGTCTCACAGGTGCCCCAGGGGACTCAAGGGTGCCCTGGGGGTGATGTGGGAGTCTCAGGGGTTCCGTGGGGGTCTCAGGGGTTCCCTGTGGGTCTGAGGGTGCCCCGGGGGTCTCAGGGGTTCCCTGGAAGTCTCAGGGGTCTGGGGGGCGCCCCGTGGATCTGGGGGCGCCCCGTGACCACGCCGCCCCCCCCCCCCCCCCAGGCGACGGCAGCTACCCGCTGAAGCCGTGGCTGATGACGCCGATCGCGGGGCCGCGGGGGCCGGCGGAGGAGCGGTACAACGCGCTGCACCACGGGGCGCTGGGCGCCCTGCGCCGGACCCTCGCCCTCCTGCGCCTGCGCTTCGGCTGCCTGGCGCGCGGCCGGGGGGGGCTGCAGTACGCCCCCCCCAAGGTCTGCCAGATCTTCCTGGCCTGCTGCGTCCTGCACAACGTGGCCCTGCGCCGCCGCCTGGAGCTGCCCGACGGGCTGCCCCCCCCCCCCGGGCCGGGGGAGCCCGACGGGAGCCCCCCCCCCGGGAACTCCCCCCCCCCCGGGCAGGGCTGCAGCGAGGGGCGCGCCGTGCGCGCTGGCATCGTCCGGCGTGTCCAGGAGGGGCTGGGCTGAGGGCTGGGGGGGGGCAGGGGGACGCGGGGGGGGGCTCTGCGGGAGAGAAGGGGGTCCCGAGCCCCAGAGGGGAGGGTCCCTGTTCCCCACAAGGAGGGGGATCCCCCCCTCAGTCTCTTACAATGAGGGGGGGTCCCTGTTCCCTACAAGGAGGGGGATCCCACCCTCAATCTCTTACAAGGAGGGGGGGTCCCTGTTCCCTACAAGGAGGGGGATCTCCCCCCCAGTCTCTTACAATGAGGGGGGCTCCCTGTTCCCTACAAGGAGGGGGATTCCCCCCCCCATCCCTTACAAGGAGGGGGGGTCCCTGTTCCCTACAAGGAGGGTGATCCCCCCCCCATCCCTTACAAGGGGGGTGCGTCTCTGTTCCCTACAAGGGGATCCCCCCCAATCTCTTACAACGAGGGGGGGTCCCATGCCCCAAAGGGGGGGGGGTCCCTGTTCCCTACAAGGGGATCTCCCCATCCCTTACAAGGAGGGGGGGTCCCGTTTCCTAGAAAAAGGGGTCCCCCGTTTGCTGGGGGGCTCCCCCCTTTGCTGGGGGGCGGTCCCCATTCCCTACAACAAAGGCGGTCCCTCTCCCCGAAAGGGGGGGGGTCCCTGTCCCCTGGAAAGAGGGGGATCCCCCCGTCCCCGTCCCTCACAAGGACAGGGCCCCCCAATGCCTGCAAGGGGAAGGGGTCCCCCCTTTGCTGGGGGGGTCCCTGTCCCCGGAAAGGGGGGGGGGGGTCCCTGTCCACGGAAAGGGGGGGGGGTCCCCCCCTCACACGGGGGGGTCCTGTCCCCGCGAGGAGGGGGCTCCCCCTTTCCTACAGGACGAGGGGTCTTCGCCCCCCCCGGCGCTGCCGCGACCCCCGCCCTCCCCCATCCGCGCTCGTTTCGGGGCGAATAAACGTATTTGTTTCAGCAGCTGTGCCTGGCCGGGGAGGGGGGCACCCCCCAATTCCGCGCTCCCCCACTTTATTGCCCCCCCGGTGTTCCGGGGGGGGCGAGGCCGCAGCCCCCCACCCAGGGCGGCCTGGAGACCCCCGGCGCGGCGGCGTCGCATCTCCTTGGCGCGGGGCGGGGCTGCGGGCGGGGGCTGCCGGGCGTTCCGGGGGTCCCTGGGCTGGCGGGGGAGGCCGGGGGCTGCAGGTCAGCCCCCCCAAAAGCCCCTCCGGGGAGCCCCCTCCGCCCGTGCCCCCCCCAAGAGACCCCCAACCCCCCCCCCCGAGATCCCCACCCCCTCGGGGACCTCTAAGCCCCCCCCTGCACCCCCTGACCAGCAGGAGCCCCCCTCTGAACCCCCCCGAATCCCCCCCGGGCCCGGCGGGCCCCTGCGGCCTACCGCGCTGTTGCCATAGCGACGGCACGCCGGAAGTTGCTCTACCGCCAAATCCCTCCCCCCCGCCCCAGCCACTTCCGGTCCGTCGCCAGAGCGGGTCCGGCCGCGCCCCGGTGCCCCCGCGGGTGGTTCCGGGGGCGGAGTCCGCGGTGATGGCGACGGCGGAGCCGGACGGGAGCTGCTGCCGGGTCGGGGCCCTCCGCGGGGCGGGGGGGGGCCGGGGGGGTCCTACGGGGGGGAGGGGGGGGTGTTGGGGGTGCAGGGCCCTGCTCAGGGGAGTTTTGGGGGTGCGGGGCCTCATGCACCAGGGTTGGGGGCTGGAGAGCCCCTTCCAGGGGAGTTTGGGGGGTGCAGGGCCCCTCGCATGCGAGTTTTGGGGGTCCAGAGACCCAGAGACCCAGGGTTTTGGGGTTCAGGACCCCTTGCACGGGCGTTTTGTGGGTGCAGGGCCCTGGAGAACCAGGATCTGGGGGTGCAGAACCCCTTGCACGTGAGTTTTGGGGCACAGGGCCCTTTGGACAGGGGTTTTGAGGGTCCAGGGACCCAGAGAACCAGGCTTTTGGGGTTCAGGACTCCTTGCATGGGCGTTTTGGGGGTCCAGGGACCTAGAGAACCAGGATTTGGGGGTGCAGGGCCCCTTCCCGTGAGTTTTGAGGGTCCAGGGACCCAGAGAACCAGGCTCTTGGGGTTTAAGACCCCTCGCACGGGCGTTTTGGTTGTCCAGGGACTCAGAGACCCAGGGTTTTGGGGTTCAGGGCCGCTTGCATGGAAGTTTTGGGGGTACAGAGCCATGAAGAAGTAGGATTTGGGGGTGCAGGACCCCTTCCGTGAGTTTTGGGGGTCCAGAGACCCAGAGAAGCAGGATTTGGGGGTGCAGGACCCCTTGGACAGGCTTTTTGGGGGTCCAGGGACCCAGAGAACCAGGATTGGGGGTGCAGGACCTGTTGCACGGGCGTTTTGGGGATCCAGGGGCCCAGAGAAGCAGGATTTGGGGGCGCAGGACCCCTTTCACAGGCTTTTTGGGGGTCCAGAGACCCAGAAAACCAGGATTTGGGGGCGCAGGACCCCTTTCACAGGTGTTTTGGGGGCCCAGGGACCCAGAAAACCAGGGTTTGGGGGTGCAGGACCCCTTGTATGGGCGTTTTGGGGGTCCAGGGCCAGGAAGAAAGAGGATTTGGGGGCACAAGACCCTTTCCACGGGTGTTTTGGGGGTACAGGGACCCACAGAACCAGGATTTTGGGGTTCAGGACCCCTTGCATGGGCGTTTTGGGGATCCAGGGGCCCAGAGAAACAGGATTTGGGGGCGCAGGACCCCTGGCACGGGCATTTTGGGGGTGCTGACCCCCCCGTTCCCCGCAGCTGGAGTTCGCCGTGCAGATGCGGTGCCAGAGCTGCGCCGAGGCCGTGCGGGCAGCGCTGCAGGGAGCCCCAGGTGACCCCCCCCCCATATCCTGGGGACCCCCCCTTTTTGGAATTGGGGACCCCCCACCCATCACCCCGCTCCCCCCGCAGGCGTGCGGCTGCTGGAGCTGCGCCTGGCATCGCAGACACTGCTGGTGGAGACGACGGCGCCAGCCAAGCGCGTGCGGGAGCTGCTGGAGCACTCGGGGCGGCGAGCAGTGCTGAGGGGCGCGGGGGGCTGCGGCGACGGTGAGTCGGGGGGGTGGGGGGGGTGTGGCGTGGGGGTCTGGGTGCCGACCCCCTCCCCGCAGGCGGCCTGGGCTCGGCGGTGGCGGCGCTGGCAGGGCCGGCGGCGGCGCGGGGGCTGGTGCGGTTCGTGCAGCTGACGCCGACGCGCTGCTTGGTGGAGGGCGAGGTCGGGGGGCTCCCCCCGGGCCCCCACGGCCTCCACGTCCACGAGTTCGGGGACCTCTCGCGCCCCTGCGACAGGTACGGCGGCGGCGGGGGGGGGACACGACACAGCCCTGGGGGTTGCGGGGACCCCCCCTCACCCCGCTCCCCCCTCCCCGCAGCTGCGGGGATCACTACAACCCCGACGGGGATCGCCACGGGGGACCCCAGGACCAGCACCGGGTGAGCTGGGGGGGGTCCCAGGCCCCTCCGAGCCCCCCCTGAGCCCCACAGGGCTGGGGGGGGGGTCCTGAGCCCTCCCTGAGCCCCCCCCTCGCAGCACGTCGGGGACCTGGGGAACATCTGGGCCGATGCCGAGGGCCGAGCCAGCTTCCGCATGGAGGACTTGCGCCTGAAGGTGGGTCGGGCGGGGGGGCCGAGGGGGGGACAGCCCCCCCCCATGGCTGTGGGGGTCCACACTGCGCCCCACGGATGGAGGGGGGTTCCCCATGGCCGTGGGGGGGGTCTGACCCCCATCCTATGTGTGTGGGGGGGTCCAGGCTGCACCCCACGGTGATGGGGGGGTCTGACCCCCTTTCTGTGGCTGGGGGAGGGTGTCTGGGCTGCACCTCATGGCTGTGGCGGGGATCTGACCCCCATCTTATGGCTGGGGGGGGGTCTGACCCCCATCCTCTGGCTGGGGGGGGGGTTCTGGGCTGTGCCCCACGGCTGAGTGGGCGTCTGGGCTGCACCCCATGGCTGGGGGGGGGCTCTGACGCCCATCTTATGGCCGTGGGGGGGGGTCTGACCCCAATCCTCTGGCTGGGGGGGGGTTCTGGGCTGTGCCCCATGGCTGAGGGGGGGGTCTGGGCTGCACCCCATGACCGTGGGGGGGGTCTGCCTCCCATGCTATGGCTGTGGGGCTCCACGGCTCGGGGGGGGGGCCCAGTCCCTGGCCCCACGGCCGCAGAGGGGGGTCCTGAGACCCCTCCCTTACCCCCCCTCCCCCCCCAGGTCTGGGACATCATCGGGCGCTCGGTGGTGGTGGCGGCGGGTGAGGACGACCTGGGCCGGGGCTCCCACCCGCTCTCAGGGGTGACGGGGAACTCGGGGCCGGGGTGAGTGCCGGGGGGGGGGCTCGGCGGGGGGCGGGGGGGGGCTCAGGGAGGGGGAGGGGCTCACCCTCTCCCCCCCCATCCCCCCCCCCTCCCCCCAGGCTGGCCTGCGGCGTGGTGGCCCGCTCTGCCGGGCTCTTCCAGAACCCCAAGCGGGTCTGCTCCTGCGACGGGCGGACCCTCTGGGAGGAGCAGGACCTCGCCACGGCGGCCCCCGGCCCCACGGCCACCCCCCACCTCTAGGAGCCGCCGCCCCCCCCCGGGACAGCAATAAACGAGATCTCGCTCCGCAGCCTCTACAGCTCTCGGGGGAGCGGGAGCCGGGGGCTGCTCTTCCCCGCGGTGCTCGGCGCTGCGCAGCGCCCGGGACCGCGGCGGCCCCTTTAAGGGTGGGCGTGGCCGCGTTGGGGGGGGCGGGTCCGCGCTAGGGGGCGGGACGCTGGGGGGGCGGGGCTTCGCGGGCGGTGCGCAGGCGCGGCGGCGGGAGAGTGGGGGTGGGCGGGGCGTAGCGCAGGCGCAGTGGCGGCGGCGGGAGAGCGTGGGGTGGGCGGAGTGCGCAGGCGCGGTGGCGGCGGCGGGGGAGCGGGGTGGGCGGGGCGTAGCGCAGGCGGAGGGCGAGAGGGCAGCGCATGCGCAGTGCGGAAGGCGCGCATGCGACGCGCCTGCGCAGTGCGCGGTCGCTCGCTCCCCTCACGGCGCTGAGGAGACACCGCCATTTTGTGAGGCCGCCGCCGCCGCTCCCCCTCCTCTCTCCCTTCTCCCCGCCGCCATGCGTCCCGGCATAAAGCTCTTCGTGGGCAACGTCCCCGAGGAGGCGACGGCGGAGGAGCTGACCGAGCTGTTCGCCGGTGCCGCCGGCCCCGTGCTCGGCATCGCCCTCATGAAGCAGTTCGCTTTCGTCCACCTCCGCGACGAGGCGGCGGCGGCCCGCGCCATCACCCAGCTCAACGGCCACCAGCTCCATGGCCGCCGCATCGTGGTGGAGCCCTCCCGGCCTCGGCCCACCAACACCTGCAAGATCTTCGTCGGTAACGTCTCGGCCGCCTGCACCAGCGCCGAGCTGCGCTCGCTCTTCCAGCAGTACGGCACCGTCGTCGAGTGCGACGTGGTCAAAGGTACCGGACCCGCCGCCCGCACCACGCTTCTTCGCCTCCCCCCCGGGGCCGCCCCGCCGGGCCCGGGCCCGGGCCCGCTCCCCGCCGCTCGCCTCCGTCCTCGGAGCCGCTCCGGCCCCCGCGCTCGGCTCGGCTCGCCCGCGTTCCGTCCGCCTGGCTGCGGCCTCCCCTGCCCCGCTCCGCCGGGGCGCGGGGCCGTGCCAGCCCCTCTGCGTTCCCCAAACCCCCCTCCCCGCCCCGGCTGCGCTCTCTCCAGCCTTCCCAGCCGGGCCGCGGCCTCCCTCGGCGCCCGGCGGGGGTGACCCCCCCCACCCAGGGGACCCCCCCCCCCCCCCCCCAAGTCCCGCTGCGACTCTGCCACGGCTTCGCTCCGACGTGGGGTGAGCAGCTCTCCCGGGGCAGGAGAGCCCAAACCCGCACAAAAACTTGCTGTGAAACCCCCAAGGGGCTCGATCGGCTCCGGATCGGGGACCCCGCATGGCGTGACCTGGGGGGGACACGGCGTCACCCCGCCTTCCCCTCAACCCTGACATGGAAAAGCGGCGTCCCTGCACCCCGAGGGGCCCGTGCCCCCCTGCCCCGGCGGCCTCCCCGCTGGCTCCTCCACTCTCCGGGAGCCTCATCTTGTTGCCTCTGCTCTCTCGTCCCAGGTCGCAGGCCCACCGGCTCTGTCCCGCCCGGACGCAACTTCCCAGCGGAGCCCGTCAGAAACCGCCCCCAGACCCACGCCGGAAGTTTCTGGCGTGGCCCTCGGCCAGTGGCCAATTTGTGGGGTCCCCCCCGAGAGGGGCTGGGGGCGGTCGGAGGAGCCGTCCCCTCCTCGGGCTGCCGGAGCGGGATCTGTGGATGCGGCATAGGAGCCGGGGAGAGGGGGGATGGCGGAGGGGGCCCATGCAAGGGGGTGGGCAAAGCGGCGCTGCCGTGCGCCCGGAGCTTGAGGTACTGGGCTGGGGTTTGCTCGGCGAGCAATGCTCCGAGCATGCCGCGCTCCCTCAGACGGGCTGGCGCCGGCTGCGGCCGTTCCCTGCTCCGCGACTGCCGGGGGGATGCCGAGAGAAGCCGCCATTCTGCCCCGTGCTGGCCTCCCGGACCCGTCGTGCTGTGGGGGCAACCACCCGGTTACCGCGGCGGCGGCAGCAGCCCAACCCCGAAACCATCGGCCCGAGCGCCACGGGCGAGCGCCGTGCCGTGGGAGGGTGACCCGCTCTGCCGCTGCAGACCCGGCACGGCCGCTCCGGGTCCCGCTCCTCCCGCTCCTCGCCTCACTCTCCATCTCCTTTCCGATGCCTCTCCGCTTTGGGGCCGCGTTCGTGCTGCCCGGCGCCGCGCTGCGTGCCCGACTTTGCGCCTCGGCCCAGGGGCTCAGCTGGATGCACGGTGCCGCAGGCTGTGCTCCGGCGCGCCTCTCACCTTGGCCTTCCCTTTCCGCCTCTCTCCTTTACCCGTCTTGACCCCTCTCCTCTCTCCTTTACCCGTCTTGACCCCTCTCCTCTCTCCTTTACCCGTCTTGTCCCCTCTCCTCTCTCCTCCCCTCTGCTGGCAGTCCGTCCCCCTCGGTGCGACTCGGTGTCTCGGCGGGTGCCGACCCTCTCGGACTTTGCCTTGCTTCCCGGCCCGGCTGAGCCCACAGCACTGGTGAGGCCACGTTGCCCTCCCGGGGCTCCTCGTCCCCGCGTGCCGTAGCATGGGGCAGGAGCGGTCGCTGGCGGCGGGAGGCTGCTGTGCCACGGGGCTGGGCGCCCTCGGCGTGGGGAGTGCGGGCAAAGGAGGAAGAAAGCGGGGGGGAAATGGAGCAGAACAGCGGTGAGGGGGTGATCCTGAGCCGGGGACCCCGGGCGGGTGGCTGGGCTCGTTAGGTTCCGGCCAAATGAACTGTGGGGCGGACGCAAACGAAGGCGGCTCGGTCTCTTCGCCGCCCGAGCAGTGGCAGCACAGCGGGGCCGGCAGAGCCCGTCGCGGCGCCATCCCGCCGCCGCCGAGCCGCACGCTGCCGCGGGCCTGGCGAGGCACATTAAGCGTTCGCTCCTGTAACGAATTATTTTTTCTCCCCCCACTGCTAACCCTCTGTCTGCTGTTCGTCAGACTATGCGTTTGTTCACATGGAGAACGAAGCAGACGCAAAGGTTGCCATCGAAAACCTTAACGGGAAGGAGGTGAAGGGGCGCCGGGTGAACGTGGAGCTCTCCACCAACGTCCAGAAGAAGGGCGCGGGCCAGGCCCCGCCGCCCGCCCTCGGCCTCGACAAGACCAAGCGCGTCGGCCTGGAGTACCGCGAGAAGTTCCAGCCCAAGATCGAGGGCTTCGACCAGCAGCGCCGGGCGGCGGACGCTGCCTTCCCCGCGGCCGCCGCCGCCGGCTACGCCGCCACCTCCTCCCTCTACGATTACCAGCAGCGCTTCGGCGCCGGCGCTGCCGCCAAGTACGAGGCCTTCGAGGCGCAGGCCAGGCCCGCCTCCCCCTCCTACTTCGGGAGGGACCGCAGCCCCCTCCGGCGCTCCCCGACCCGCGCCGGCTACGCGGCGGTGACGCTCCCCGTGACGGCGCAGCCAGCCACCTACCGCGCCCAGCCCTCCGCCTCGCTGGGGGCCGCCTACCGCGCCCAGCCCTCCGCCTCCCTTGGCGTGGCCTACCGCCCGCAGCCCACCACGGGCCAGGCCGCCTCGTACCGCGCCCAGCCCTCCGCCTCGCTGGGCAGCGCCTACCGCTCCCAGGCCTCCGTCTCCCTCGGCGCCTCGGGCGCGCAGCCCGCCGCCAACTCCTACGGCGCCCAGGCCGCTGCTGCCGCCTCCTACGGTGCGCAGCCCGCCGCCTCCCAGCTCCCCAGCTACGGCGTCCAGTCCGCTGCCCTGGCCTCCTCCTACGGGGCGCAGGCTGCCTCAGGCTACTCCACCTCCTACGGCGCCCAGGCTGCCGCCGCTTACGGCGCCCAGGCCGCCGCCGCCGGCCCCACGCCCTCCTACGGCACACAGGCGGTGGCCACGCACGTGGCCTCCTACGGCGCCCAGGCCGCCGGCTACGGCGCCCAGCCCGTAGACGGCCACGCCACCAGCTACGGCGCCCAGCCCGGCGCCACGCTCTCTGCCGGCTACAGCGCCCAGGCCATGGCGGCGCACGCCACCTCGTACGGTGCCCAGGCGGTGGCCAGTCACACTGCCGCCTACCAGCCCGTGGCCGGCCACTCGGCCTCGTACGGTGCCCAACCGGCGGCCGCGCTCTCCGCCTCGTACGGCGCCCAGCCCGCCGCCGGCCACTCCGCCAGCTATGGTGCCCAGCCCGCCGCCAGCCTGCCCGCCTCCTACGGCAGCCAGCCTGCCGCCGCCGCGCTCTCTGCCAGCTACGGCGCCCAGGCGGCCTCCTCTCTGGCCGCCTCCTACAGCAGCCAGGCTGCCGCCGCCGCCTCTTACAAGGCGCAGGCCTCCGCCCCGCTGACGGCCGCGTACCGGGCCCAGGCCTCCGGCTCGATGGCGGCGTCCTACCCGGCGCAGCAGGCCTCCTCCGCGTCGCTGGCGGCCGCTTACCGAGCCCAGCCGGGCAGCGCCTACGACGGGCCGAGCCAGCTGGGCCAGCCGGCGGCGTCCTACCTGGGCCTGTCGCAGGCTGCCGCCGCCGCCGTCGCACCGCCCTACGAGCGCACCCGCCTCTCCCCGCCTCGCAGCGCCGCCGCCTACGACGACCCGTACAAAAAATCATCCGCCTTGGCGAAAAGGTACGGCGCCGGGCTGGGGACGCCCGGCCGCGCGACTTGCTCCGTGCCGGCCCACGGCTCGGGGCTCACGCTTGGCGCCGGCGTGGCTCGCTGACGCCCGGCGTGCAGAAGGGCGGGTGCAGAGTGCCAGCACGGCGGCTCAGCTCCCGTGACGCAGACCTCGCGCGACGCCCTGGGGAGGGGGTTCGTGGGGACGGGGGCTTCGTCCGCGGCGGCCGATCCGCAGGCACGCCGGGCGTCGCTTCCCTGTCCTGCACTGGCGCGGCCGCGACGCGGCTCCACACAGCAGATGGCCCGCAGCACGGTGGCCACACCTTCACCTCGTGTCTCTTCTCTTGAGCAGGTACGGCTCCGAGCGCCGTCTCTCGGACCTCTCTGATTACCGCCGCTTAGCGGACTCACCGCTCGCGTACCGCCGCTCGCCGACAAAGTCCCCGATGGATTACCGCCGCCTCCCGGAAGCGCACGCCGATTACGCCCGCTACTCGGGCGGCTACGGCGATTACCTGCCCGCCGCCCGCGTCCACTCGGGCTACCAGCGCCGCCTCTGAGCCGCGCGCCGCCGGGGCGGGGAGGGGGTCAGGCTGCTTGCGGCGCCGCCGACTCGTGCCCACTGCTCCGCCTTGCTGCGCCCGGCGCGCTTCGCCGCTTCCGGGGGTTGGGGACAGTTCTTTTTTAGCTGCTTTTTTCTTCTTTTTCTGTTTTTTGGAGTTTTTTAGCAGGATCTGCGGTTACAGTTGGGGAGCGGGCAATGGCGCACACGGTTCGCCGTCCGTTGCCGCCGCGTGACTCCCGCTCGCGGCATGCGCAGCCGGCGGTTCAGGACCCGAGCGATCGTCGCCACTGAGCGCAGCCTGCGCTCGTTTTTCTAACATGATTTCCCCTTTTTTGGGTTTGCCGGCGGTGCGGGGCTCGGCGCAGCGGCGAGGTTTTGTACGACTGTGAATAAACGCTGGGCTCTGCTCCCCTCCCCCCGCCTCCCGTCTGGTTCTTCCCGGCGCCGCGGTGATGTCACCGCAGCCGCGCTCCCCTCGTGTCCCCGTCTGTCCGCTCCCACCCTCGGCCCCGCTGCCCAGCTCCCGGCACCCCAGAAATCCCCGGTGGGCCCCAGCCGCGCCCCGTGCCGTGTTTTGGGTGAGAAAAGCCGGTTTTGAGCAGCTGCACCAGAGCAAGGGCAGTGGCTGCGGCAGCCAGCGGCGTGCGTGTCACCGCTGCCGCCATTAACGTTTCCGAAAGCGCTTTTGGTCCCCGTGCCAGGTGGGCCTGGCTGTGCCACGGGGGAAGACAGCTTCATCGCCTGGCCAGGGCTCGTTAACCGCCGTGCTAATTAGAAGGGTCTAATGCTTCTCCCCCTCGTTTTCCAGGGGCCGCGCAGCCTCAGTCCCGGGACCGTTCCTGCGCCCACCGCAGTCATCCCGCCGAGGCAATTAGCGGCTGACGAAGAGGAGCAATTAGCAGGGGCGGAATCGCCCTGGAAAGGCAGCAGCTGACGAGCAGGGCGATGAGCTCGGGGCTCCCACCGCAGCCCCCCCGGGCCTGCAGACAGCGACCAAGGCAGGGTCCTGGGCCTAATGGTGTTAATTAACGAGCACCGAGAAGCAGGGGCCCTCAGGGGGACTAATGAGCTGGTGCGGGGGCTAACGAGCCAGCCCCACGCAGGTTAATTAGTGGGGGCTGCTCGTGAGGGAGACCAGGAGGAACCCCAGTGGGGCACAGCGAGTCGGGGCTCGTTATAGCAGGCCCTGCTCGTTAGCCAGGGCAGCGCAGGGGCAGGGGTCCCCTCTGGGGGGCTGGGGTGTCCCCCCCCCACTCACCCCGCCCTTCCTTCGCAGCGTGCAGCCGGTGGGGACACAGGCCAGGAGCTGGCGGGGCGCAGGCGGCACTGGTGAGTCCAGGAGCCGGGGGGGGGGGGGGAAGGGGAAAGAACCGGTGCCGGAGCCAGCGCGGGTTGGTAAAAATCCGAGTTTATTGGACCAGAAAGCGGGAGCGGGGGACGCGCTGCGCCGCGGGGTAAACGGCGCGCACGAGGTTGGCCCTCCCACGCCGGCCTCCGGCCAGCGACGGCAGCTTGTACGGAAAAACAAAAGCTACGAGCGGATCATTCACCCTCTTAAAAAATAAAGGAAAAGCAGAAAAACCCCCAAAATAATCACAACAACCCAGGGAGCTACAGCCCAGGCGTGCCGGAGCGAGCAGCTCCACGCCGGCCGCGGGCAGGACAGCAAAGCGACGCTCACGCCCTGAGCCTAGACCAGCTAGGGGGGGCGGGGGGGCCCCCAAACTACCTGCGAAGCCAATCCTGCCCCCCGAGACCGGGGCGCTGGGGGGGGGCGGGGGGAGGAAGCTGAGCGTCCGGGGGGAACCGGCACGTCAGCTGAACGCGGCAACGCGTGGCGCGGCCCGACGGTGCCGGGAACCCGACGTCCAGCCGCACGCGTCTTACCTGCAAGAGAAAAGCAGAGTTGGCGCCGGCGCCAGCCCCCCCGCGGGGGCTGCCGGGAGCCCCCCAGCTCCAGCTCACCGGGAGCCACACCCGTGGGGTGCAGGGGGCTCAGTGGGACCCCCCCACCCTGCCAGGACAGCACACGGCGAGGGAGAGCGCCCCGCCGCACCAACCGGCTCCCGGCGCCAATCGCTACGGCCCAACGCCGTGGGCTTTAACGCCCAGCAGGACGCTGCTCGCGTTTGTCCGCATCGAGGGGGACGCACGCCCCGCGGCGCCGACAGCCAGGGACCCCCCCGCACCACGCCCCCAGGCAGAGCCGGCCACAAGGCGCCCGACGCTGCACGCTGGACCTGCCGAGACGCTCACCTCCGGCTCAGAAGGCGGAGTACCGCGCCCGGTCCGCGTACGGGTCACGCCCGAACCGCTGCATGTCGTAGAGCGAGGCGCGGGCCGCCGAGGAGACCGGCGACAGCTGCCCACGCTCGTACGTGTACGCCTCTCCGACGGTGGTGGCCGCGGCGGCCGTGCGGCGCAGGGGGCTTCTGTCCCGCGTGTAATAGGTGGAGGAGGCGGCCGCAGCGGCAGCGGTGGCAGCGGCGGCAACGGCGGCCGCCGCGCCCGGGGTTGGCAGCAGCGCTCGATCGTACGCGTCTAGGGTGGTGGGGATGCGGCTGGCCATGGCGGTGCTGGCGGCCATGGCCGAGGACTGCACCTGCGAGTACTGGGCGTACTGGGAGTACTGGGCCATGGTCTGCTCCGCGTAGGCGTCGTACGCGGAGGCCGTGGCGTAGGAGCGGACGCGGTAGCGCTTGTAGTAGTCGGCCATGCCGCCGTAGGCCTCATCGTAATACACGGTCTCCCCGTAGCCCGCGGCGTAAGGGGTGCGCACGGCTCCGTACTGCTCGTTATAGGCCTCGGCAAAGTCCGCCGCCTGGCCCGGGCGGTCGACCGGGCACTCCTTGGACCAGTGCCCCTCCTTCCCGCAGCGGTAGCAGCCGCTCTTGTCTCCCATCCCGGGCGCCGTCCGCAGCCGGCTGGTGGACAGCTGCACGCGCATCCGCTTGCCTTCGGGAGAGACGCGAGAGGGGAGGCCATCAGTGGAGCCGCGCCCGCCGCGCGGCCGCGACCACGAGCGCTGGTGGCGGGACGGTGACCGGCCGCAGTGCCCACCGCCGCCCTGCGGTGCGCCATGGCGGGGAGCGACCCGGCGCTGGAGGAGCCGCCGCCACCCCGGCCGCCAGACTTACCAGGAAGGCGCCGCCGCGGCCGGGGCTCCGCCGGCGGGCGAGCCACGTGCCACCCCCGCGCAGCGCCAACGGCAGCCGGCCCAGCCAGCGGCACCGCCGGCCCCGCATCAATGGCAAGCTTCCCGCCGCAAAACGCGCCCGCCAGCACGCTGCTTGCGGCGGCAGGACGGATGATGCGACGCCAGACAACCGCGGCCCAGGACGGGGGCCGGCCGCAAGCACGGCACGCGGCGAGTCAAGCGCAGCCGGGCGCACTCGCCGGTCCCGCGGACGCCCCGCAGCCGGGGAGCTCCGGACGCGGCGGCGCCGTCCCGGCTGGAGAAGAGTTTTGGGGAAAACACCCAGAATCGGGGCAGCGGGGTTTGCCGAAACCCTGGCAGGACGCAGGAGGGCCGTGCCGAGCCCCACCGCCGCTCGGGGCGAAGCGCTGGCTGCCCACCCGCCGGTGCCGCTTCCGGACGGGGGGCACACGGGACGCGCTCGCCGTCAGCGCCACGCCTGTGAGAAGGCAGCTCCGCCGCGAGCTCGAATCCGCTGCGTCCGCGCCAGAGGCCGAGGCTGCCAGCGAAAGCGCCCGCGCCGCGTGTCTCGTCCGGGGGCCAGGCGACGGCCCGTCGAGAGCCCGAGCGAGCGACGCCGCGTGCCACCGGCAGCGGGGACACGGCCGGCGCGGGGTCAGGCGCCTCCGCTCGCCCTCTTACCAGGCAGGGCAACGCTACAAGGGCGGGCGGCAGCCCGGCTTCACGCGCCCGCTGCTCCGGCCCGGCAGCACCAGGCGCGGCGGCGGCCGTCGGCACAAGAGCTGGGACTTCGCCGTCGGGATCCTCCTGCGGGGCGGCCGTTGCTGGGTTAAGTCAGAGATGGATCAGTCCCGTCCTCCCCCGGCCCAGCCCCGAACGCCCCTGCCCTCGCACCGGGAGCGTGGCGCCCGGGCTCGCTGCCGAGCCCTGCACGACCCAAGGCAGCTGGAATGGTGGAAAAAAGAGAAACCAAACCAAAAAAAAAAAAACAACACACCACCACAATCCCTGTTTGCGTGTAACTCCAGCCGGAGCTGGAAAGCGCCGAGAAGACCTCGGCGGGAGGAACGTCGGGGATCCCCCCGGCGCCCCGGCCCCGCTCCCCACGGCTCTCGGCCGCCACCCCAGCGCGCGTCACCTTGGAACTCGGTGTTGTCCAGCCCGCGGATGGCCTCCACCGCGTCCTCGGCCCGCTCCATGTGCACGAAGGCGTAATCCTTGACGATGTCGCACTCGATGACGGGGCCGTACTCCTCGAACTTGGCGCGCAGCTCCAGGTTGGTGCAGGCGGGGCTGATGTTGCCGACGTGCAGCTTGGTCGAGGCCTTGCTCTTGTTCTTGCTGGCCTCCACGTTGATGCAGACGCCGTGCAGCTTGTGGTGGTGCAGGTTGCGGATGGCGTCCTCGGCCGCCGTCTTGTCCTCGATGTGCACGAAGCCGTAGTTCTTGATGATGTCGCACTCCAGCACCTTCCCGTACTGCTCGAAGAGCGAGCGGATCTCCTGCTCCGTCGCCTCGCGCGGCAGGTTCCCAATGAACAGCTTCACCATCGCGCCCTGCGCCCACGCAGCGGGTCGGGAGGGGGGGGTCAGCGCCGCCGGGGGGTCACCCCCAGACCCGCCGTGCCCTCAAACCCCGGATCCCCCAGAAATAACCCAAAAAACACCTTCCCCCCCCGGGATGAGGCCCTGCGGCCGGCACTAGGGATGGGGGGGGACGGGAGGGGGGGTCAGCACCGCCGTGGGGTCCTCCCCCCAGACCCGCCGTGCCCTCAAACCCCGAATCCCCCAGAAATAACCCAACACCCCCCCCCACCCCTAGATGAGGCCCTGCGGCCCCAGAAACGCCCCAAAACCCACCCCCCCCCCCCCCCCCCCCCCCGGGATGAGGCCCTGCGGCCCACACCGGGGATGGAGGGGGGGGCGGGGGGGGGTCAGCGCCGCCGTGGGGTCCCCCCCCAGACCCGCCGTGCCCTCAAACCCCGAATCCCCCAGAAATAACCCCACACCACCACGTCATCCCCGGGGTGAGGCCCTGCGGCCTACACCAGGCCTCCCCCCTCCGCCATCACCTCAGCGGGGCCAGGCCCAGGCCTAGGCCGCTGCGCTCGCCCGCTTCTTCTGCCCCCTCCTCGATCCCCCCCCAACCCCGCCGCTCCCTCCCGGTGCCGGTGCCGGTGCCGCCGCAGCCCCGCCCCCACCTGTGCCCGGTCCGCCGCGCCGTGCTCACAAAATGGCGGCCGAGCTGCCCGGCTCCTTCTTTCCGCCCTTCGCGCCGTCATTGGGCGGCGGCGCCGTCCGTCACTGTCGCCGAGCGTCAGTTGGTCGGCGGCTGGGAAGAGCTGGGTGACGCCCACGGAGCCGACGCGGCCAATCACGAGCGGGAGGCGGGGCGGTCCATTGCTCCTCGGCGGGGGGGGGCGCGGGCAGCCCATTGAGGTGGGGGGACGCGGAACTGGTGCCCGGTACTGGGAGCACTGGTGTGACCCCAGGGGCACCCGCCGCGCGTCCCCGGGCCCGTTCGCTCCCCAGCCCGTCCCGTCCCTGTCCCGATCGCATCCCCAGCCCAGCCCATCCTGATCCCAGGCCCCAGCCCCAGCCCATCCCAGTCTCTGTCCCCATCCAACCCCATCCCCGTCCCTGTCCCATTCCCTCCCCATCCCATCCCTGTCCTGATCACATACCTGTCCCCATCCTGTACCAGGCCCCATCCTATTCCCTGTCCCCATCCCAATCCCAATCCCATCCCATCCTAATCCCTGTCCTCATTCCCATGCCAATCCTATCCCCATTCCTGCTCCCATTCCCATCTCATCCCATCCCATCCCCATCCCCATCCCCATCCCATCCTGTCCCCATTCCCATCCCCATTCCCATGCCCTCCCTAGCTCACCCCATCCCATCCCTGTCCACATCCCATCCCCATCCCCATCCCATCCCCATCCCAGTCCCAGTCCTCATCCCAATCCCATCCCATCCTAATCCCTGTCCCCATTCCCATGCCAATCCCATCCCCTCCCTGTCCCCATCCCTGTCCCCATCCCATCCCCATTCCCAATCCCAGCCCATCCCATCCCGTCCCCATCCCATTCCCATTCCCACCCCAATTCCCCATCCCATCCCTATTCCCACCCCAATTCCTGTCCCCATTCCCATCCCATCCCCACCCCCATCCCCACCCCCATCCCCATCCCCATTCCTATCCCCATCCCATCCCCACCCCCATCCCCATCCCCATCCCCACCCCCATCCCCATTCCTATCCCCATCCCAGCCCCATCCCCATTCCCATCCCCATCCCATCCCCATTCCCACCCCAATTCCTGTCCTCACCCCCACCCCCATCCCCATCCCATCCCACCCCAATCCCGCCCCACTCCCACCCATCCCCCCCCGGCGCAGTCAGGGCCTGCTTGCTCTCTGCAGTGGCTTTATTGGGGGTGGGGGCTGTGCGGGGACATCACCAGGACGCGGGGGGCTGGGGGGCGCCCCATGGCGCGGGGGGGGGATCACACCCGCACCCCCCGCCGCGTCCCTCCCTCGGCTCCGCGGCCCCCCCGCGGCCCCCCCTCTACTTGCTCTTCTTGAAGAAGCTGAAGCGTTTCTCGCGCTCGCGGGCGGGGCGGGGGGCGGCGGGGCCCTCAGCGGGCGGCGGGGCGGGGGGCATGCTGAGGGCACGCGCCACCCCCTTCCCGCCCGCCGCCGCCCCCCCGGGCCCCTCCCGCGGCCCCCGCCGGCCCCGGCCCGGCTGCCGCCTGGATCACCCGCAGCCAGGCGCCCATCTCGGCCTGGGGGACCGGGCGGCACGTCAGCGGGGGCGAGGGGCGAGGGGCGAGGGGGGGCGAGGGCGTGGGAGGGCGCGGGAGGGCGTGAGAGGTCATGGGAGACCATGGGAGAGTGTGGGAGGTCATGCGAGGTCATGGGAGGTCATGGGAGAACACGGGAGGGTGTGCGAGGTCATGTGAGGTCATGGGAGGGCGTGGGAGGGCGTGGGAGGACACGGGAGAGCGGTGGAGGGCGCGCGAGGACAGGCGAGGGCGTGCGAGGTCACGAAGGGCACGTGAGGGCGTGCACAGGCGTGTGAGGGTGTGTGATGGCGTGTGAGGCCGTGCTCGCGTGGCGTGGGCCTGCGCGTGCAAGGGGCTGCTGACACGGCTGCCCACGCGTGTGTGCCCGTGTCAGGGTGTGTCCGCACGGCTGCCCACGCGTGTGTGCCCGTGTCAGGGTGTGTCCGCACGGCTGCCCACGCGTGTGTGCCCGTGTCAGGGTGTGTCCGCACGGCTGCCCACACGTGTCTGTGCGTGTCAGGGCGTGTCCACACGGCTGCCCACGCGTGTGTGCCCGTGTGCGTGCTGTCTCACCTCGTCCTTGGCCTGGAACAGGTACTCCTTCCCGTCGCTCAGCCTGGGGGGGACAGGGCTCAGCCCCCGCCTGCCCCCCGTGTCCCCCATGTCCCCTGTCCCCATGTCCCCCCACATCCCCCCGTGTCCGCCATGTCCCCATGTCCCCCCACATCCCCATGTCCCCCCATGTCCCCCTGTGTCCTCGTGTCCCCCCCTCTGTGTCCCCCCGTGCCCCCCCCGCATCCCTGTGACCCCCAGCAACCCCCCATGTCCCCACGTCCCCCCACATCCCCCCATGTCCCCCCGTGTCCCCCATGCCACTGTGTCCCCCTGTGCCCCCCCCGTGTCCCCCTGTCCCCCCCCGCGCCCCCCCGTACCCCAGCTTGAAGACGTGCTTGCGCCTGTGGTAGTGCAGGGCAGGGTGGCAGCGGGCACTGTGCCCCCCCGTCCCCGTGTCCCCCCGCGTCCCCCTGCCCCCCCACGTCCCCGCGCCCCCCCCGCACCCCCCCGTACCCCAGCTTGAAGACGTGCTTGCGCTTGCGGTAGTGCAGGGCGGGGTGGCAGCGGGCCCCGCGCAGGCTGGCGGGGGGCTCCCCGTGGAAGGGGGCCCCGGCCCCCGCTCCCTTGGCGTCCTTGTGGAAGCTGAGGTGGCCCCCCCGCAGCACGCAGTACACGCTCTGCCACGACCTGGGGGGGCACGGACTGATATGGGGGGCACAGACTGATATGGGGGGGTCACAGCTTGGTAAGGGGGGGCACTGCTCATAAGGGGGGGGCACAGCTTCATAAGGGGACCATGGCTCGATATGAGGGGGCACAGATCCATATGGGGGGGCACGGCTTGGTAAGGGGGGGCACCACTCCGCTGGGGGGGCACCGCTTGGTAAGGGGGGGCACAGCTCGATCGGGGGGGGCATGGCTCCATGGGGGGGGCACAGCTCGGTAAGGGGGGGCACAGCTCGATCGGGGGGGGCATGGCTCCATGGGGGGGGCACGGCTCGGTAAGGGGGGGCACAGCTCGATCGGGGGGGGCATGGCTCCATGGGGGGGGCACAGCTCGGTAAGGGGGGGCACAGCTCGATCGGGGGGGGCACGGCTCGGTAAGGGGGGGCACAGCTCGATCGGGGGGGCATGGCTCCATGGGGGGGGCACAGCTCGGTAAGGGGGGGCACAGCTCGATCGGGGGGGGCACGGCTCGGTAAGGGGGGGCACAGCTCGATCGGGGGGGGCACCATGGGGGAACCCAGACCCGGGGGGGGTGTTACGTGTTGGGGGGAGCGCTCACCATTTTGAGGGCGGGCCCTGAAGGGGCATGGCCAAACGCAGGGCGTGGCCTCGGGGGGGTGTCCTAGGCTGTGCCCCCGTGGGTGGGGCCAGAGGAGTGTGTGTGGATGCAGGGGGCGTGGCCTGCGCGGGCGTGGCCGGGGGGCGTGGCCTCACCTGTTGGGGGCCTTCTTGCCCTGCGCCTCCATCTCGTGCTTGCGGCAGAGGCCGCCCTCCAGGCTCTCGGGGGGGGGCGGGGGGTGCGCGGGGGGGGCAGCGTGGCCGCGTGGGCCGGGTCGGGGGCCGCGACCCCCCCCCGGGCGACCCCGCGGGGACCCCCCCGGGCTGGGCCCCCGCTCCCGCGCCCCGTTGGGCAGCCCTGGCCCCGGCGGCACCTGCAGGGGGGACACACACACAGGGGGGAGTGGGTGATCTCCCACGGGGGGGGGCGCTCCGGAGGAGCCCGGGCGTCACCCTCCCGTGGCACGGGGGGTCTCGGCATTTGGGGGGGGGGGGTTACCTGGGCTGCGGTGCTGTCGGGACAGATCCCGTTGACAGCCGGTGCCTCCGGCTGGCGGCTCTGCGGGGCTGCGGCCCTGGGGGGCGCACGGGGGGGGGCACGGGGATGGGGACCCCCTATCCCCCCAGGACCCCCTGTGTCGTCCCCCCCCCCCCCGTGTCCCCTCTGTCTGGTGGCTCCTGTCCCCCCCACCTCTCCTGTGGCCCCCCTTCCCTCCAGGTCCCCCCATGACCACTGATGACCCATTTCCCAGATACCGCCCCCCCCGGGACCCCCATATCCCCCTCTTATCCCCAGTCCCCAATACCCCTGGGGATATGCCCCATGGCCCCGCATGGCCCCCACCCTTCCGAGCCCCCCCCCAGGCCTCCATGTCCCCCCTGGGTCCCCCCAGACCCCCTCCCAAACCTGAATGTCCCCCCATGCCCCCCCACACCCCCTCCCAGACCTGAATGTCCCCCCCATGCCCCCCCACATCCCCTCCCAGACCTGAATGTCCCCCCCACGTCCCCCCAACCCCCCCCAGACCTCTAAGTTCCCCCCATGCCCCCCCACACCCCCTCCCAGACCTGAATGTCCCCCCCACGTCCCCCCAACCCCCCCCAGACCTCTACGTTCCCCCCACGCCCCCCCACACCCCCTCCCAGACCCAAATGTCCCCCCGGCAAACCCCCCGCCGCGCCCCGTCCCTCACCGCTGCGGCTCCCTGGCCCCCCCGCCGT
Source organism: Opisthocomus hoazin (assembly GCF_030867145.1). Lineage (NCBI taxonomy): Eukaryota > Metazoa > Chordata > Aves > Opisthocomiformes > Opisthocomidae > Opisthocomus > Opisthocomus hoazin. The sequence goes on from NW_027448979.1 coordinate 136,127, forward strand.
TCTGCACGTCGGGGGGCAGCAACGAGGGGACCCCCCCAACCTCAGTCTCCGCGGGGGGGGGTGTTGGTGACCGCCTCTTCCTCGCCTCCTCCTCCTCCTCACGCCGCCGCCGCTCCTTCTCCTCCAGCTTTGGGGGGGACACACACGCACCCAGGCAGGGGCTCAGCGCCCGCAGCCGCGCGCCGGGGCCCGGCCGGCGTCGGGGGGACCCCCCGCACCCCCCGCACCGTGGTCAGGCGGCGCAGCGTGGCGAAGCGCTCGTCCCAGGCAGCGGCCGCCTTCTGGAAGCCCTGGTGCCTCTTGAGGAGCTTCTCCACCTCGGCCACGCTGCCGCCCAGCTCGGCCGAGCGCACCAGCGGCTCCTGGCCAGCCAGCCAGGCCTCCGCCATGCTGGCGTCGCGCCCGAACACCAGCACCTCCAGCACTGCGGGGACACGGCCGCCGAGGGGGGGCGACACGGCGTGGAGCGGGGCAGCCACGCGCCCCCAGACCCCCCCAGCCCAGCCCGCCCCCCGCCGCTGACCGATCTGCAGCCAGTCCATCTTCTCCTGCCAGCGGGCGCCGATGTCCCGGCGGCGTTCCTGCAGCTGCGAGAGCTGCTCCGAGATCTGGGGATGGAGGAGTGAGCGCGGGGACACGGGGACACGGGGATGGGGACGAGATATGGGGATGGGACGTGGGGACAGAGACATGGGGGATGGGGATGGGGACAGGGACATGGGGACATGGGGATGGGGACGGGGACATGGGGATGGGATGCAGGGATGGGGACAGGGACACGGGGGCAGGGACAGGGACATGGGGATAGGGACACGGGATGGGGACATGGGGATGGGGACGTGGGGATGGGGACACGGACGTGGGGATGGGGACGTGGGGATGGGGACAGGGACATGGGGATGGGACGCAGGGATGGGGATGGGATACGGGGATGGGGACATGGGGACAGGGACATGGGGATGGGGACAGGGACGGGGACATGGGGATGCAGGGATGGGGACAGGACATGGGGACAGGGTACGGGGATGGGGACGGGGCCACGGGGCAGGGTCGCAGGGCGGGGGACGCGGGGGGCGGGGCCGCGGGGCCACGGCGGCGCGCACCTTATCAGCGGCGTAGTGGCCCTTGGCGAGCAGCGCGGCGCCCATGGCCACGCAGGCATCGAAGCTGTCGGCCCGCGCCTCCACCTCGGCCTTGATGCTCTGGTGGTTCTTGATCACCAGGTCGGCCGAGGACACGTCCCTGCGCCGCGCGGTGACGCTGTCAGCGCCGCCACCAGCACCGCCGCCACCCCGCTGCGCGCCCCCCCGTGTCGCCGCTCACCGCGGGCGCTCCTGGCCCTCGATCTGCAGGCGGACGCCGTCCATCCAGAGCAGCAGGTCCCGCACCGCGCGCAGGAACCGGAACTGCTCGGCCGCGTCGAGGAGCAGCCGGCGCCGGGCCTGGCTGCTGGCGCGCAGCGTGGCCCAGGCCTCGCTCACCGCCCGCTCGTGCCGCCGGATGTCAGCCGCCTTCTCGCCCGCGTACGCCTTCTCCAGCCGCGCTGCGTCCTCCTGCACCTGCCGGACCTGCGTGGGTGGGCGCGCCCAGGTGAGACGCGACGCGACGCATCACCCCGCGCCGGGCTGCGTGGTGCCGTGCTGCGCTGTGCCGTGCCACGCTGGGCTGCGCTGTGCCGTGCTGCGCGGTGCCGTGCCACGCTGGGCTGCGCTGTGCCGTGCTGCATCGCGCCACACTGTGCTGCGCCACACTGCCATGCTACGCAGGGCTGCGCCATGCTGTGCTGCACCGTGCCGTGCCATGCAGGGCTGCACCATGCAGGGCTACGCCGTGCTGTGCTGCGCCGTGCCATGCAGGGCTGCACCATGCAAGGCTGCGCCGTGCTGTGCCATGCAGGGCTGCACCGTGCTGTGCTGTGCCATGCTGTGCTGCGCCGTGCCACGCCAGGCTGCGCGGTGCCGTGCTGCACCGTGCCGTGCCGCGCCACGCTGCACCGTGCCATACTGCGTTGTGCCATGCCATGCATGGCCGCACCATGCTGTGCCGCATTGCGCCGCGCCGCGCGTTTCACCTGGGCGCTGAGCGCCTGGATGTCGTGCTCGTAGGCGGTGTGCATGCGCTGCATGGCCTCGGCCGTGTTCAGGTCACGGCCCAGCTCGTCCGGCAGCTGCTTCTGCTTGTGCTGCACCTGCGCCAGCGCCTGGCGCGCGTCGCGGTAGAAGCGCTGCAGCTCGTAGGCGGCCGCCAGCATCTGCGACCGCGTGTCGATCAGCTCCAGCAGGTCGGCCCAGGCCTCGTTCAGCCCGTCCTTCCACTCGGCCACCGCCGCGCTCTCCGGGTGCCCGCCCGCGATCAGCGCGTCCGCCAGCGCGTTGACGCCGTCCACCCGCTCCTGCCCGATGCTGCTTGTGTCCCACGAGAACTCCCGGAACTTGTCCCGCAGCATCTGCGGCCGGGCGGGGCGGCGAGCCGCGTCGGACATGTCGCCGAGGGGCACGCGGGGACCCCCCGGCCGCCCTCCCGCCCTGCCCCCGCACCGTGACGTGCTCGTAGTCCTGGCCCAGCTCGTGCGATGCCGCCACCACCTCCCGCTCCGAGATCCACTGCTCCAGGTCGTCGACCTCGCGCCGCAGCTGGCAGAGCCGCTGGTGCTCCTGCAGCGTGGCGTGCCGCTCCTCGGCCAGCGCCCACAGGCTGGCGTAGAGCTGCTCCACCTGCGCCTGCCGCAGCCGCAGCCGCTCGCTGCGGGCATGGCCGTGTCAGCGCCGCGGCGGGGGGACGACGGGCGCGGGGCTGGGGGTGGTGGTGGGGTCAGGGACCCCGTGGGACGACGGACGTGGGGCTGGGGGATGGCGACCCCGTGGGACGATGGACGTGGGGCTGGGGGATGGGGACCCTGTGGGACAACGGGCGTGGGGCTGGGGGTGGCAGGGGGATGATGGACCCCGTGGGACGACGGACGTGGGGCTGGGGGTGGCAGGGGGATGATGGACCCTGTGGGACGATGGACATGGGGCTGGGGGACGGGGACCCCGTGGGACGACGGACGTGGGGCTGGGGGTGGCAGGGGGATGATGGACCCCGTGGGACGATGGGCGTGGGGCTGGAGGATGGGGACCCCGTGGGACGACGGACGTGGGGCTGGGGGTGGCAGGGGGATGATGGACCCCGTGGGACGACGGACGTGGGGCTGGGGGTGGCAGGGGGATGATGGACCCTGTGGGACGATGGACATGGGGCTGGGGGACGGGGGACCCCGTGGGACGACGGACGTGGGGCTGGGGGTGGCAGGGGGATGATGGACCCCGTGGGACGATGGGCGTGGGGCTGGAGGACGGGGACCCCGTGGGACGACGGACGTGGGTCTGGGGGACGGGGACCCCGTGGGACGACGGACGTGGGTCTGGGGGACGGGGACCCCATGGGACGATGGGCGTGGGGCTGGGAGGTGGTGGTGGGGACAGGGACCCCGTGGGACGATGGACATGGGGCTGGGGGACGGGGACCTCGTGGGACGATGGATGTGGGGCTGGGGGACGGGGACCCTGTGGGATGATGGGGCGTGGGGGCTGGGGGCTGGGGACCCCCTGGGACGATGGACATGGGGATGGGGGATGGGGGGGGGGACAGGGACCCCCTGGGATGATGGACACACGGATAAGGGGTGGCAGGGGGGACACGGGGTCCCCAAGGCACGATGTCGGCAGGGATGGGGGGGTCAGGGGACACAGGGTCTTCCACAGGACAATGGACACAGGGATGGGGGGTGTCAGGGGGACACCAGTGCCCTATGGGACCATGCCAGTGGGGCTGGGGGTGTCGGGGGACACAGGGACCCCCAAGGGACAATGGACGTGGGAATGGGGGGGTTGGAGAATGCTGCTCCCCCAAGGGACGATGCCAGCAGGGCTGGGGGTGTTGGGGGACACAGGGGACCCCCGTGTGAGGACGGCCCGCAGGGCTGGGGGTCCCGCGGGTGCCACCCACCTCTCGGGGTGCCCGGCCTCCACCATGGCACGGCTCTGCGCCGCCAGCTGCTGCACGCTGCGCCCGTAGTCGCGCAGCGCCTGCTGCAGCCCCCGCTGCCGGCTGACCATGGCCTGGGCGCCCGGCTCGTCCTGCCGGGGGGCATGGGGGGGGGTCACGGGTGCTCAGGGCGGGGGTCCCAGCGCGGTGGGGGGGGGGTCCCCCCGTACCTTGGCCTTCTCCTGCGCCATCATGTGCAGCTCCTGCTCGCCCATCCAGGCCTCGGCGGCGTCAGCGTCGCGGTAGACTGCTGCGCAGCCTGCGCCCGCTGCAGCCGCGCCCGCCGCAGCTCCGCCTGCAGCCGCAGCTCCCGCCACGCGGCCCGCAGCTCCTGCACCCGCTCAGGGGGGTCCCGCGAGCCCCCCCCCGCCGTCGCCGCCGCGCCCCAGCAGCTCCTCCACCCGCCGCTCGTGGCCCTGCAGCTCTTCTGCAGCGTCTGAGGGGGGGGGGGGACGGGGAGGGGGCTCGGGGGGGGTTCCGGGACCCCCAGGACCCCCCCTGAGCACCCCAGCAGCCTTTGAGCCCCCAGACCCCCCCAGGACCCCCCTTCTGACCCCCAGGACCCCCCCCAAGCACCCCAGCAGCCCTTGAGCCCCCCCTACTCACCTGCCAGACCCCCCCTGCTGACCCCCAACCCCCCTGGAGCACCCCAGGACCCCCACAGCACCCCTTTGCTCACCCTCTGACCCCCCCAAGCACCCCAGCCCCCCCCGCTGACCCTCAACCCCCCGGAGCACCCCAGGACCCCCCTGCTGACCCCCAACCCCCCCCTGGAGCACCCCAGGACCCCCAGAGCACCCCCTTGCTCACCCTCTGACCTCCCCCAAGCACCCCAGCCCCCCCCAGACCCCCCCTGCTGACCCCCAACCCCCCCTGGAGCACCCCAGGACCCCCCTTGCTGACCCCCTGACCCCCCCCGGAGCACCCTAGGCCCCCCCCGACCCCCCCTGGAGCACCCCCAGCCCCACCTCGTTCTTCTTGATGAGGAGCTGGACGGAGGGCAGGTCCTTGCCGTGGTCGGTGGAGACGGCCAGGGGTCTGCGCTCCTTCACCCACAGCTGGGGGGGACACGGGGGGTCAGCCGGGGCGGGGGGGCTGGGGATTGGGGGGCCTCAGCGAGGGTCCCCGGGGTGCCATCCGTCCGGGCGCCCCACTCACGATCTCGTCCTCCAGGTCACGGTGGAACTGGTGCAGGTCCCTGGAGGCCAGCAGCCTGCGGCCGCGCTCCCGCAGCGGCTCCCGCAGCCCCTCCAGCTGCCGCTCGGCCGCGCCGACCTGCGCCCGCGCCTCGGCCGCGCTGGGGTCCTCCGGGCTGAGCGCCCGCGCCTGCGCCCGCACCGCCGCCAGCTCCTGCGCCCCGCACCGCCGTCTGCTGCTCCAGCAGCTGCCGGACCCCCGCCGGTGAGGGCCACGGCCACGGGAGACCCCCCCAAACCCGGCGCGGGCACCCCCCGGGCTGGGCAGCCCACCCCAGGACCCTGCGCCCCGACCCCTGCGCCCCTGAGCCCCGCACCCCATCCCCTGCGCCCCGACCCCTGCGCCCCGACCCCTGCGCCCCGACCCCATCCAGCCCACCCCAGAGCACCCCGGGACCCTGCACCCCTGTCCCCGCAGATCGCCTCCTGCAGACCCCCTCCCCTGCACCCCTGTCCCTGCAGACCCCCTCCTGCAGACCCCATCCCGCAGACGCCCTGCCGCAGACCCCCTCCCCATGCATCCCCATTCCTGCAGACCCCCACCCCACAGACCCCTCCCATGCACCCCTGTCCCTGCAGACCCCCTCCTGCAGTCCCCACCCCGCAGACCCCCTCCCACAGACCCCCTCCCACAGACCCCCACCCCATGCAGCCCCTTCCCTGCGGCCCCCCGCCCCACAGACCCCCTCCTGCAGACTCCCTCCTGCAGACCCCCACCCCACAGCCCCCCACCCTGCAGCTCCCCACCCCCGCACACCCCCTCCCACAGCCCCCTCCCCATGCAGCCCCCCTCCCGCAGCCCCCGCCCCGCGGCCCCCCCGCACCTGCTGCTTCTTGAGCAGGATGTTGACGCTGGTGAGGTCCTTGCCGAGGTCGTCGGCGCGCAGCTGGGCCTGCACGCCGGCCAGCCAGCCCCGCAGCGCCGCGCACAGCCTGCGCGCACAGCTCGGCGCGGTTGGCGTCGAACAGCCGCCGCGCCTTGGTCCGCGTCGTCGACTCCAGTTCCTCCCACAGCGCCCGCAGCGACGCCAGCTTCTCCGCCACCACCGGCCCCAGGCTCCGGCTTCACCGCCGCCAGCTGCCTGCCCTCCTGCCGCGGGGACGCCGCCGGCCCTCAGCGGGCTCCCGCTGGGCAGGGCGGGGGGTCCCGGCGCGCTGGCCGCGGCGCCCACCTTCTCCATCTTCTCCAGCCAGCCCTTGTTGGCGGCCAGCTCGGCGGCGAAGGCCTGGTGCTTCTGCCACTTGGTGTGCAGGTCGCGGGCCTCCTCGTAGGAGACGTCCTGCGCCGTCAGCATCTTCTCCTCCACCCAGAGCGCCAGCTGCCGGCCCGGGGCGGGGACGGGGCCATCACCGGGGGGGCTGCAGCCCCTCCCTGCTCCCGGCCACCCCACCCTGTCCCTGGTCCCATCCCAGCCCCATCTCCAGCCCCTTCCATCCCCATCCTCATCATCGCCGTGCCATCCTCATCCCCATCCCATGCCATCCCCATCCTCATCATCCCCATGCCATCTTCATCCCACCTCCATCCCCATCCCATTCCCATGCCATCCTCATCCCCATCCCACACCATCCCCATCCTCACCCATCCCCATGCTATCTTCATCCATCTTCATCCCCATCCCATCCTCATCCCCTTCCCATTCCATCCCCCATCCTCCTCATCCCCATCCGATCCTGATCTTCATCCCCATCCCATCCCCATCCTCATCCCAATTCCAATCCTATCTCCATCCCATGCTCATACTCCTCACTCCCATCCCATCTTCATCCTCATCCCATCCCATCCCCATCCTTATCCTGATCCTCCTCATCCCCATCGCCATTCTCATCCCCATCGCCATCCCAATCCTTATCCTGATCCTCCTCATCCTCATCCCCATCCCATCTCCTTCCCATCCCATTTCCTTCCCATCCCCATCACCTCCCATCCCATCCCATCCCATCCCCATCTCCTTCCCATCCCCATCCCATCCCCATCCCATCTCCTTCCCATCCCCATCCCCATCCCATCCCACCTCCATCCCATCCCATCTCCTTCCCATCCCCATCCCCATCCCATCCCATCCCCATCCCATCTCCTTCCCATCCCCATCCCATCCCATCTCATCCCATCCCCATCTCCTTCCCATCCCCATCCCCATCCCACCCCCATCCCCATCTCCTTCCCATCCCCATCCCCATCCCATCCCATCCCCATCCCATCTCCTTCCCATCCCCATCCCCTCCCCTCCCCTCCCATCCCATCCCCATCTCCTTCCCATCCCCATCCCCATCCCCATCCCCATCCCCATCCCATCCCATCCCCATCCATCCCATCCTAATCCCATCTCCTTCCCATCCCATCCCCATCCCATCCCATCCCATCCCCATGCCATCCCCATCCCCACCACCCATCCCTATCCCCACCCCCATCCCCATCTCCTTCCCATCCCCATCTCATCCCCATCCCACCCCATTCCCATCCTTATCCCGATCCTCCCCACCCCATCCCCATCCCCCCCTTGCTCCCGTCCCCATCCCCACCCTCAGCGCCATTCCTGTCCCCACCCCGCCGCGGCCCCGCGCCCACCTCCTGCCCATCCTGCAGGAACCGCTGCAGCTCCCAGTTGTCCCGCAGCCGCCCCAGCAGCTCCCGGGCCGCGTCCCGGTTCTTCTGGTGCCTGTGGCCGGGCCGGGGTGTGGGTGACGGCGGGGACGGGGACCCCGGGGGGCTGGGCCGCAGCAGGGGGGGCTTCCCCTCACCTGCTCTCCACCGAATCCACCGTCTCCCGCCACCTTCTCGGCGTGGGGGCTGCCCTCGGCCAGCAGCTTGCGGCCGGCGGCCACCAGCCCCTGCACGCGCTCCCCATGGGCCTCCATGGTGGCCATGAAGTCCTCGTGCTTCTTGACGGCCGCCTCGGCTCCCGGCAGCGTGCCGGGCATCTCCGAGTGGGGACAGCGCGTACTCCTGTGCCGGGCACCGCAGCGGGCGTCACCCCAGCGCGTCCCCGGCCCCCGCGCCGCTGCCGTCGCCGCCGCGGCCGCTCACCTGCGTGCTGAGGACGCCCTCCACCTGCCTGGAGTCGCGGAGGAAGAGCTGGAAGGCGAAGGCTCGGGCCAGGAGCTGGTGCCGGTTCTCCCACATCCTCCCCAGCTCCTCCCAGCCCGTGTCCAGGGCCTCCAGGCGCTGGCGCAGGAAGAGGTGCTGCGCGTCCGTCTGTCCCTGCGTCACCTCGCGGCCCACGGCCCGCGTGCTGCGGTAGTCGTCGCCGTAGTGGGCAATCTCCTTGCGGATGCTCTCGTGCTGACTCAGCAATGCTTCGGCTTCAGCCAGGGTGGCCGGCACGTCCTCGGAAGCCACAGCCGTCTGGGTGCGGGACAGCCAGGCCTGGAAGGGCGGCCAGGTCCCGCAGGAAGCCCTGCAGCTTCCTGGCCTCCCCCAGCGACTCCTCGCGTTGCCGCAGGCCGCGGCACAGCTCGTCCCACGCCGCCTCGATGGCCGACAGCCGGCCCGCGATGGCGGCCGCCTGCTCCGGCTGCTCGGCCGACAGCTTCTCCGCCTCGGCCCGCAGGTCCCGCACCTTGCCCTGGATGGCTCCCAGGTCGCGCTCCATGCCCGAGAGCTTGCGCTGCAGCACCGTGACGCCGGCCAGGTCGTTGCCCAGCCCCTGCGTCGACTCGATCACCTTCGTCTTCTCCCGCATCCAGGACGTGGCCTCGTCGCACTCCAGGTGGTAGTTCTGGATGTTCAGCGCCGACGTCAGCGCTTCCTTCTTCTGGTCGGCCAGCGCGCGGAAGCGCTCCCACCTGCGCGGCACCGGCGTCAGCGCCACATCTGCCGGCACCATGCCCGGAGCAGCAGCCCTGCCTGGAGAACCCGTCCCTGCCTGGAGAACCCGTCCCTGCCTGGAGAACCCAATCCCTGCCTGGAGAACCCATCCTTACCTGGAGCATCCCCGCCTGCCTGAAGAACCCATCCCTGCCTGGAGAACCTGTCCCTGCCTGGAGAACCCATCCCTGCCTGGAGAACTCGTTCCTGCCTGGAGCATCGTCCTGCCTGCTGTGAGCATCTCTTGATACAGCATCACCCTGCCTGGAGAACCCAACCTGGCCTGGAGAACCCAACCTGGCCTGGAGAACCTGTCCCTGCCTGGAGAACCCATTCCCTGCCTGGAGAACCCAATCCCTGCCTGGAGAACCCAACCTGGCCTGGAGAACCCAGCCTGGCCTGGAGAACCCAATCCCTGCCTGGAGAACCCAACCTGGCCTGGAGAACCTGTCCCTGGAGAACCCATCCTTGCCTGAAGAACCCATTCCCACCTGGAGAACCCATTCCCTGCTTGGAGAACCCGTCCTTGCCTGGAGAACCTGTCCCTGGAGAACCCATCCTTGCCTGGACTGGAGAACTCGTTCCTGCCTGGAGCTTCATCCTGCCTGCTGTGAGCATCTCTCGATACGGTATCACCCTGCCTGGACAACCCATCCCTGCCTGGAGAACCCATCCCTGCCTGGAGAACCCAACCTGGCCTGGAGAACCAACCTGGCCTGGAGAGCCCCTCCCTGCCTGGGCATCCCTCTCCACACCATCCCCCCGCCCGGACCCCCCCGGTGCCCACCTGGCGTTGAGCTCCTGGCGCGCGGCCCAGATGCCCTCCTGGTTGCGCTGGTCAGCGGCCAGCAGCCGGTCGGCGACGCGGTTGACGGCGTCCACGCGCGACGCCAGGTTGTTCATCTCCTGCTCCAGCGTCTCGAAGCTGCGGGCGGCGAGCGGGGGGCGGGGGGGCTCAGCACCCGCCGCCGCGGCGGCGACGGAGGGGACCCCCCCACCCCACGCCGGGGGTCCGGCGCCGGCCGCTCACCGCTGCTGCACCACCTCCAGGTCCTCCAGCTTCTCGGGGATGTCCATGGCGCGCAGCCACTGCTCCTTCTCGCCCACCCACAGCGCGCAGGCGTCCGCCTCGCCGCGCAGGGGTGTAGAACCCCAGGGCGTCCTGCAGCTCGCGCCGCCGCCGCTCCGCCAGCGCCGCCAGCTCGCCGTAACGCCGCTCCAGCGCCGGCAGCCGGCTCGCCGCCCGCGCCGGGGACAGCAGCGAGGGCGGGGCGGCAGCGCAGCCGCTTGCCGGTGGAGCGCATCGATGGCGTCGCGGCGGCTCCGCACCTCGTCCTGCGCCTCGCGGTGCTGCCGCGCCAGGCTGCGCGTCGAGTGCTCGTCGCGACCCAGCTCCGGGCTGGAAACCAAGCGCTCGGCGTCCTCCAGCCACGCCTCCGCGTCCGCCGCCCTCCGCTTCGAACTGGAAGAAGCCGGCGGCTTCCCGCAGGCGCCGCTCGCGCTCGGCCGCCAGCTCGCCCAGCGCCCCGCCATCGCCCTTCCAGCTCCCGCGCCCGCACCGATGCCTCGGCCGCACCGAGCCGGCCCTCGGCCGCCAGCTCGCGGCCCTGCGCCAGCGCCCGCTCCAGCGGCCCCGCGCGCACCGCTCAGCTCCCCGCAGAAGGCGGCGTGCTGGCTCAGCAGCCGCAGCGAGCTCGTCAGGTCGCGCCCCGACGTCGTCGCAGCCCAGCAGCCGCTCCTGCTCCCGCATCCAGGCCTCCTCCTCGCCCGCATCCCAGAAGAATTTCCAGAGGCGTCGCGACTCCTCCAGCCGCGCCCGGCGCTCACCCGCCAGCTCCACCAGCTCCCGGTACCGCAGCTCCAGCGCCGACACGCGCTCGCCCCACCGCCGACGGCTCGCACGGCTGGTAGCCTGCGCGGACCCCCCGGTGCATCGCTCAAGGGGGGGGCTCGGGGGGCCACCGGCTGCCCTGGCAGGGCTGGGGGCTGCCCAGGGTTGGGGGTCTGGGGGACATCCCAGGGGTTGGGGGCTGTCCAGGGGTTCGGGGCTGGGGGCCATCCCAGGGGTTGGGGGGCTGGGGGACATCCCGGGGGTCTGGGGGGCACCAGCCATCCCAGGGGTCTGGGGGCTGCCCATGGGTTGGGGGTCTGGGGGGCACCGGCCGTCCCAGGGGTCTGGGACTGGGGTCAGGGTCTGGGGGGCACCCCAGGGGTCTGGGAGCCATTCTGGGGCTTGGGGGCTGCCCAGGAGCTGGGGGGCTGGGGGGCACCCCGGGGGTCTAGGGGCTGCCCAGGGGCTGGGGGGTCTGGGGCACTCCGGGGTTCTGGGGGTCCGCGGTGCCCCCCGCCATGGGGGTCCGGGGTCCCAGGCCAGGCACTGTGCTGGGTGTCCGGGGGCCACCCCGGGGCCGGGGGGGGGGGTCTCTCACCATCAGCGGGCACGGCGAACCTCTGCGCTGCCGCACCCACCGCCCGCACGCGCTCCGCCTGCGCCGCCACGTCGGCCTCCACCAGCGTGTGCACCTGCAGCAGCTCGTCCACGCCGCGCAGGTGCTTCCCCAGGTCCTGCGCCCGCAGCCGGCCCTGCGCCGCCGCCCGTGACATCACCATGTCACCGCATGGCGCCGGCCGCCATGGCTGCCGTGGCCGCCGTGGCCCGCCGTCGCTACCTCCATCTCCTCCATCCAGCCCGCGAGGTGCTCCAGGTCGCGCAGCACCTTCTGCAGCTCCAGGTGCAGCAGCAGCCGCTCGCGGCGGGCGGCCACCAGCCGCCGCAGCTGGGCCCAGAGCCGCGCCACCCTGTCGCGACGCGTCGCGACGCGCTGCACGTCGTGGTAGCGCTCGGCCTCCAGCTCGGCCGCCACGGCGCTGACCGCCTGCACGCGCTCGCCGTACGCCTCGACGTCCGTCTCCAGCGCCTCGTGCTTCCGCACCGCCGCCTCCACTGCCGGCAGGTCCCCCCCAAAGTGCTCCTGGGGGGCGGCCGTGTCAGCGCGGGGGGCGCGGGACCCCCGGGCCCCGAGGGCCAGGGACCCCCGGACCCCTCGAGTCCCCAGGGCTGGGGTCAGTGGGGAGCGGGACCCCCAAACCCCGAGGGCAAGGGAGACCCCCAGACCCCTCAGATCCCCAGGGAGCGGGGACCCCCAAACCCCTTGGGTCCCCAGGGTTGGGGTCAGTGGGTCCCCAGGAATGGGGTCAGTGGGGAGCGGGACCCCCAAACCCCAAGGGTATGGGACCCCCAGACCCCTCGGGTCCCCCAGGGAGCGGGACCCCCAAACCCCTTGGGTCCCCCAGGGTTGGGGTCAGTGGGGAGCGGGACCCCCAAACCCCTCGTGTCCCCGGGGAGTGGGACCCCCCAGACCCTGAGGGCGAGGGACCCCCATACCCTTCAGGTCCCCAGGGTTGGGGTCAGTGGGGAGCAGGACCCCCAAACCCCTCGTGTCCCCGGGGAGTGGGACCCCCAGACCCCTTGGGTCCCCAGGAATGGTGTCAGTGGGGAGCGGGACCCACAAACCTCGAGGGCGAGGGACCCCCAGACCCTGAGGGTCCCCAGGGTTGGGGTCAGTGGGGAGCGGGACCCCCAAACCCCAAGGGTGCGGGACCCCCCAAACCCCTTGCATCCCTGGGGAGTGGGACCCCAAACCCCCTCGGGTCCCCAGGGAGCGGGACCCCCAGCCCCTGGGGTCCCCGGGGGCCGCGGAAGGGTGGGGGGGGTGCTGCAGGACCCCCAGCCCCTGGGGTCCCCAGGGCCGCGGCGGGGTGGGGGGGGGGCTGTGGGACCCCCAGTCCTTGGGGTCCCCTGGGGCCGCGGCGGGGGGGGGGGGTGGGGGGGGGGGGGCTGTGGGCCCCCCACACCTGGGCGACGAGGCGCTGGTTCTCGCGCAGCCAGGCCTCACGCAGGGCGGCCTTGCGCTCGAAGCGCGCCACCAGCTGCTCCAGCTTCTCCTGCCGGATCAGCTCCGCCCGCAGCGCCAGCTCCTGCTCGTGCTCCGCCTTCTCCAGCCGCTCCCACGCCTGCGCAGCGCCGGCAGCGTCACCGCCACGGCCACCACCGCTGCCACCGCCACGGCCACCGCCAGCACCGCCACCACCACCAGCATCAGCAGCACCATCACCACCACCATCACCATCACCACCACAATCACCATCACCACTACCACCATCACCACCACCACCACCATCACCATCACCACCATCACCACCACCACCACCACCAACATCACCACCACCATCACCATCACCACTACCACCATCACCACCACCATCACCATCACCATCACCACCACCACCACCACCATCACCACCACCATCACCATCACTGGCCCTGCCCCCAGCACCATCACCACCACCACCATCACCACCACCACCACCACCATCACCACCATCACCACCACCATCACCATCACCACCACCACCACCACCTCCACCACCGCCCCCATCGCCACCACCACGGCCGCCGTCCCACCTTGTTGATGTCGGAGATGAGCTTCCCCTCCCGTGGCACGTAGACCTTCTGGTTGTTGGCCCGCATCCGGCTCTGGACGGTGAAGAGCAGCACCTCCAGGTTGCCCTTCTCCATGAACCTGGGGCGGGCAGAGGTGGCGCTGAGCCCCGCGCCCCTGCCAGACGTGGGCGGGGGGCGCGGGGGTCCTCACTTGGGGGGCTTCTCCACCGTGCGGTAGGTGTTGAAGGCCTGGAGCTGGCCCTGGACGGCGGGCAGGGCGTTGGGCAGCGGCCGGCCGTTGAGGAGGACGATGGTCTGCTCGATCCAGGCCAGCAGCTCGCCCGCTAGCGCCTCGTAGCGCCCCGCCAGCGCCTCCGCCTCCCGCGCCGCCTCCAGCACCTGCCACGCAGACCGACACTGTCCGCCTGTCTGGCTGTCCACCCCTTCCTCCTCCTCTGTCCGCCCGTCCAGCCCTTCCTCCTCCTTTCCATCTCGTTATCCTTCTCCTCTCCCCCAGCTGTCCGTCTGTCCATCCCTTTGTCCTCCTCTCCCCATCTGTCCATCTCTTTGTCCTCCTCTGTCCGTCTGTCCAGCCCTCTGGGCACTTGTATCTGCAGCCATCCATCTCCTCTTCCCAGCTGTCCAGCCCTTCGTCCTCTTCTCTGTCCGTCTGTCCATCCCTTTGTCTTCCTCTCCATCTCATTACCCTTCTCTTCCTCCCATCTGTCCGTCTGTCCATCCCTTTGTCCTCCTCTGTCCGCTCCTTCAGCCCCCTCTCTGTCCATCTGTCCATCCCTTCGTCCTCCTCTCCGTCTCGTTATCCTTCTCTTCTCCCCAGCTGTCCATCTGTCCATCCCTTCATCCCCCTCTCTGTCCGTCTGTCCATCCCTTCGTCCTCCTCTCCATCTCGTTATCCTTCTCCTCTCCCCAGCTGTCCATCCCTTCATCCTCCTCTCTGTCCATCTGTCCATCCCCCTGGGTACTTGTACCTCTGTCTGCCCATCTCCCCTGTCTGCCCTCCATCCGTCTGTCCATCCCTTCGTCCTCCCCTCTGTCCGTCTGTCCATCTCCTCTCTCCCTCCATCCATCTCTCCATCCCCTTGGGCCCTCCTACATCTCTCTGCCCCTCTCCCCCCGTCCGTCCGTCCGTCCGTCCCTGTGGCCCCCGGTCCACCTCTTCTCCCCCCCCCCCAGCCCCCCACCCGCCCGTCCGTCCGTCCGTCCGTCACCTTCCCCACGCGCTTCCCCTCCACTGCCAGCGCCTTCATCCTGGAGAAGTAGTGGTAGAAGGTGGCCACGTAGGTGATGATGGACTTCTCGTCTGGCTGCTCCACGCTGACGTCTGCGGGTGCCGCAGGGCGGGGGTGAGTGCGGCCGGCCCCACGGCGCCCCCACACCGCCCCACACCCCCCCACGGCGCCCCATGGCCCCTCACCCTCGGGGTCCAGCAGCTTGGGGAGCCCCAGCTCACGCTCGGGCCAGGTTGAAGGCGCTTTGCAGGTTGTAGTGGGCGTTGCAGCGCCGCAGCATCTCCATGTCCACCAGGTCCGGCCTGGGCAGCGGGGCGGCCTCAGCCCCACGGCGTGCCTCACGGCCTGCCCCACGGCCCGCCCCACATACCCACCCCGCAGCCCACCTCCCACAGCCCGCGTCCCGCATGGCGTCACCGTGTACCCCATGCAGCCGTCACTGTGTGCCCCTCATCCCCTGCCCTGTGCCCCATTCCCTGCCCCACGGCGTGCCCCACAGCATGCCCCACGGCGTGCCCCACATCCCCACCCCGCGCCCCACATCTCCATTCCGTGCCACGCGTGCTGCGCCCCGCATCTCGCATCCCTCACAGGTGTCACCGTGTGCACCCCGTCCCCTGCCCTGTGCCCCACGTCCCCTGCCCCACGTCCCCCACCCCACGAACCCCGCCCCACGTCCCCGCCCCACATCCCCCGCCCCACATCCCCGCCCCACGTCCCCCACCTGTGCTTGTGGATGATGGCGTTGAAGGCCAGCCCGTCCCTCCAGCTCGTGGTGAAGTTGTGCACGTTCACGTTCGGGTACCTGCCGGGCGCCGGGGCGAGGGCTCAGCCCGGGACCCCCGCGACCCCCAGGACCGCCCTGGGACCCCCCAGAAACCCCCCGGGACCCCCCTGCCCCACGCTCACCCCCGCCGTCTTCATCTGGCACCAGAGCAGCAGCGCGTCCTTGGCCGACTTCCTCTCCTTGTTGTCCCCGGTCTCCACGCTGATGTCCTGGATCTGGGGCACGGCGCGGGGTCAGGGGGGCCCGGACCACCCCACAGCGGGGGGCGGGGGGCTTCCAGGAGAGGGCGCGGACCGACAGTGGGTGCAGGGACCCCCACGGTGGGTGCAAGACCCCCAGGGTGGGTTCAGGACCCCCCAGGGTGCGTTCAGGACCCCCAGAATGGGCTCAGGACCCCCAGGGTGGGCTCAGGACCCCCTATGATGGGTTCAAGACCCTCATGATGGGCTTAGGCCCCCCTGTGATGGGTTCAGGACCCCCAGGGTGGGGGTGCAGGACCCCCCAGGGTGGGCTCAGTGCCCCTGTGATGGGTTCAAGACCCCCCTGTGATGGGCTCAGGGCCCCCTGTGATGGGTTCACGATGCTCATGGTGGGTTCTGGGCCCCCTGTGATGGGTTCAAGACCCACAAGGTGGCTCAGGACA
>NW_027448980.1:0-33329 GCF_030867145.1 Opisthocomus hoazin
CTTGAGAAGAAAAAGTACTGGAAACAGAGTAGCTAACAATGAGAAAGAGTATCAAGTCATCAAGGCAAAGATTGACTTAGGATAAGATGCAAGGAAGAGGATCAGACAGTTGTGAGAAGAATAAGGTTAGCTGAAGCTAATGCTAATATGGTATCTCCAGAGCAGAAGGAAATTTTCAAATATTTCCAGTCTTGTTGCGTCCCGCCTATGGTGATGGGGGTGGGAGGTGTGGGGAAGCGAGTCAGGTTCTGTGAATCTCCTTGGACTAAATTAAGGTGAAACCACACCAAGCAACGAATTTAAGATTTTTATTTATAATAGAGGTAACTTGGAAGACATGGAAAGCATTGTCAGCGTGGATTCTTACAAAAAATGTCTACAAGAGGGAGAGTAAAGAAAAGAGAAGAAAAGACAGAGAGGCAAAAAAATGTCTACAAGAGGGAGAGTAAAGAAAAGAGAAGAAAAGACAGAGAGGCAAAAAAAAAGGTATATCACCACCCTAGGATCCCACGATGATGACGACAGGCATGGCATCCTCTGGTGGCGGGCACACGCCAGGCTCTTTGCATGTGTGTCTTCCATCACCCAGTCTCGGTCCTTAGTCACTCCTCTTGGCTACTTATATGGCAATTCTTCTAGAAAGTTCATGATCTTCTGCTCAGGCGCCAGTGGGGGGAAGACATTGCTATGGGTCTCTTAGGTTGTCTCAAGCCCCTTCGTCACATGAACTTTATGTGACCTCTGGCCATATTCAGGTAAGGCACATCAGAAACCTGGAGCTGTGCATCCTCCGATCTGCTCTCCTTGTCTGGTGTTGCCTTGGCTCCCTGTTTGCAGTCTGCTCTTGCAGGGCAGACTCCACACTTTGGGTGGACACTGTCCTGTCTGCTCAGGACAGCCCTTTGAAGGACTGCCCCAGGGCTGAGGCAGCTATTTTAGCACAATGTCTGAGGCATTAACAGATATTAACCCTTTCAGTCTCTGAAAAGTCTAAAACTCTTTAATGTATTTTATTTTTTATTAACATTATTACTGCAGGCACAAAGCAGGTGTGAACTTGTGGAATAATATGTATAAAATTTACTAGCATCTTAAAATGTCAAAAAATCAAGACCAATTTTGATGATTTCTTATTATTTTCTTCTAAAGATGCTGCATACATAAGATACATAATGTTAATATCAACAGTTTCTATGGAATCATAGAGCTCAGCATCCTTTTCTCCAAACGTGATTTACAAATTCAGTTTCTACTAATGTTAATATTTGGTGAAGCATCCTACGAGACTTTTATGTCTGCCAATCTGCCTACTTCATGTGTTGAATACCCTACAGTTTCTGAAGAGGCATCTAGGCATTTGTATTTAGGCTTTTAGCATTTTGTACAAATGGCCTCTTTAGTGAAAGCATTGTTGCTGTGTCTGGGGCTTTCTTCTATTGTCTTTTATCCTTGCGATGGAACTTCTACAAATCTCGTCCTTAAACAAACTGTACCTAAACTTCAGCCTAATAAATCATGCTGAAGTTTGTTCTTTTAAAATATTTTTTAAATATTGATTCTATTCATTATCACCCTTATTACTCTATATGTTTCTTAGTCTGCTTATTAATACATGGCTCCGTGGCTGGTGTCACTAAAACAACTTTGGTTTTTTTGATGATAGGATGGCCTACTCAGCACCAGGCTTGCTGGCATCAGACGGGCTTCACCTTTCTCAAAGGGGAAAGAGGGTCTTCACTCAGGAGCTTGCGGGGCTCATTGACAGGGCTTTAAACTGGATGTAAAGGGGGAGGGGGAACATACCAGACTAGCCAGTGACAAACTAAGCAGTGATACACAATGGTTGGAGGGACAGAGTGCTAGTACGGGCCCTCAGCCAGTTGCCCAGAGGTGTGCTGTGGATACTGCAGCACAGTCAAAGTCTTGAAGAGATGAGCTGGGAGCTCCTGAAGTAGGGGGAGCAAACAAGGAAGCTTCTGTGAAACACCTCAAGGGAAAAAAAGGGGTGTTCTTCTATGAAGGTGACACGGCCAACAGCCCAGATGAAGTGCCTCTATGCAAACCCATGCAGCACGGGGAAAAAACAAGAAGGGCTGGAAGCTACCATGATGCTAGAAACCTAGTAACTGATTGCCCTTACTGAAACTTGGTGGGATGAATCCTACGACTGGAGTGTGGCTGTCAATGGCTACAGGCTGTTTAGAAGGGACAGAAGGGGAAAGTGGGGTGGAGGTGTTGCACTTCACATCAAATACAGTGTGAAGAGCTGACCCTGAAGAATAGCCACGAGCAGGTCAAAAGCCTATGGGTAAGAATCAGAGATAGAGGCAACAAAGGGAACCTGGTTGTGGGTGTCTACTACAGGCCACCTGATCAAGGAGAGCTTACTGACAAAGCCTTCTTCCTCCAGCTCCAGGAGGCTTTGCACTCACAGTCTCTCGTCGTACTGGGGCATTTCAGCCACCCCAACATCTGCTGGAAAAGTAGCACGGCTAGCTGTAGGCGATCCAGGAGATCCCCAGAATGCATTGAGGATAACTTTTTAAGCCAGGTAATTGACAACCCTACCTGAGGGGATGAAATACTGGACCTGATACTCACCAATGCAAGTGAGATCATCGGTGACGTCAAGACTGAAGGCAGCCTGGGCTGCAGTGATCACGCATTGATGGAGTTCAGAGTCCTGAGGGATATCAGAAAGGCGAGGAGTATAGTCGGAACCCTACCTTTTAAGGAAAGCCAACTTCCAGCTCTTCAAGGAGTTAGTCAGTAGGACCCCCTGAGAAGCTGTCCTCAGGGACAGAGGGGCAGAACAGAGCTGGCAGATCTTCAAGGATGCTTTCCAGAGAGCGCAGGAGCTCTCAGTCCCCAGGTGTAAGAAGTCAGGCAAGGAAGGGAAGAGACCAGCATGGCTGAGTCAAGACCTGCTGGTCAAACTAAAGGGCAAGAGGGAACTGCACAGGCAGTGGAAGCAGGACAGGTATCTTGGGAAGAGTACAGGGACGCTGCCTGGTTGTGTAGGGAAGAGGTCAGGAGGGCCAATGTGTGGTTGGAGCTGAGGGATGCTAAGAAATATAAGAAGGGCTTCTACAGGTCTGTCAATCAGAAAAGGCAGGTTAAAGAAAGCGTACCCCCCACTGAACAAGAATGGCGGCCTCATATCAACAGATGAGGAGAAGGCCAAGGTACTCAACAACATTTTTGTCTCAGTCTTCACTGGCAGCCTCTCTCCTCACCCCTCCCCAGTTGATGGACTGCAAGATGGGGACCAGAGGGGTAAAGGCCCTTCCACTGTAAAGGACAAGCAGGTTCGGGACTACCTGAGGAACCTGAACATGTATAAGTCTATGGGACCTGACGATATGCATCCCAGAGTCCTGAGGGAATTGGCTGATGTAGCTGCCAAGCCACACTCCATAATATTTGAAAGTTCATTGCAATCAGGTGAAGTCTCTGGTGACTGGAAGAAGGGAAACATTGTGCCCATTTTTAAAAAGGGTAGAAAGGAGGACCCTGGGGACTATCAACATGTCAGCTTCACCTCTATACCTGGGAAGATCATGGAACAGATCCGCCTAGGACTTAATGTAAGGCAAATGGAGGACAGGGAGGTGATTTGAGACAGCCAGCATGGCTTCACCGAGGGAAAGTCCTGCCTGACCAGCCTTGTGGCTTTCTGTGATGGCGTGACTAGATCAGTTGGCAACAAAAGAGCTACAGAGGTTATTTATCTCAACTTCTGTAAGGCTTTTGACACAGTCCCTCTCAACATCCCTCTCTTTAAGTTGTAGAGATATGGATTTGATGGGTGGACTCTTTGGTGGCAAAGAAATTGGATGAAGAGTTAGAGTGTACCCTCAACAAGTTTGCTGATGACACAAAACTAGGAGGAGTGGAGGATACACCAGAGGGCTGTGCTGCCATTCCGCAGGACCTGGACAGGCTGGAGAGTTGGGCAGAGAGGAACCTGATGAAGTTCAACAAGGGCAAGTGCAGGGTCCTGCACCTGGGGAGGAACAACCCCATGCACTAGTACAGGCTTGGGGTGGACCTGCTGGAGAGCAGCTCTGCGGAGAGGGACCTGGGTGTCCTGGTGGATGACAAGTTGACCATGAGTCAGCAGTGTGCCCTGGCTGCCAAGAAGGCCAGTGGGATCCTGGGGTGCATTAGAAGGAGTGTGGCCAGGAGGTCGAGGGAGGTTCTCCTTCCCCTCTACACTGCCCTAGTGAAGCCTCATCTGGAGTACTGTGTCCAGTTGTGGGCTCCCCAGTTCAAGAAAGATGAAGAGCTACTGGAGAGAGTCCAGCAGAGGGCTACGAGGATGATGAAGGGACTGGAGCATCTCTCCTTTGAGGAAAGGCTGATGGAGCTGGGCTTGCTTAGCCTAAGAAGAGAAGGCTGATAGGGGACCTAATAAATGCTTATAAATATCTTAAGGAAGGGTGTCAGGAGGATGGGGCCAAACTCTTTTCAGTGGTGCCCAGAGACAGGACAAGGAGCAACGGGCACAAACTGGAGCATAGGAAGTTCCGTCTGAACATGAGGAAAAACTTCTTCCCTCTGAGGGTGACGGAGCACTGGAACAGGTTGCCCAGGGAGGCTGTGGATTGTCTTTCTCTGGAGATATTCAAGACCTGCCTAGATGTGGTCCTGTGCAGCCTGCTGTAGGCGACCCTGCTTTGGCAGTGGGGTTAGACTAGATGATCCACAGAGATCCCTTCCCACGCCTAACATTCTGTGATTCTGTATAATTAGTTGTAAGGTCACAGCCAGGGGGCAGTTGTCAATGTCTCAATGTCCAAATGGAAACCGGTGACAAGTGCTGTCCCTCAGGAGTCTGTACCCATTCTGTTTAATATTTTCATATTCTGCATCTGAGTCAGGGCAACCCCCACTATCAATACATTATGGTGGATGAGGTGATTAATAGAAGCCCTGTGGAGAAGGACTTGGGGGTACTGGTGGATGAAAAGATTGACATGAGCCACCAATGTGCACTCACAGCCCAGAAAGCCAACCATATCCTGGGCTGCATCAAGAGAATTGTGGCCAGCAGCCCGAGGGAGGTGGGACGCCACCTGGATTACTGCATCCAGCTCTGGAGCCCCCAGCACAAGAAGGACATGGAGCTGTTGGAATGCATCCAGAGGAGGGCCACAACAATGATCCACGGGCTGGAGCACCTCTCCTATGAGGACAGGCTGAGAGAATTAGGGCTGTTCAGCCTGGAGAAGAGAAAGCTGCGGGGAGATCTTATAGTAGCCTTTCAGTGCTTGAAGGGGGCCTATAGGAAAGATGGAGAAAATATTTTCAGCAGGTCCTGTTGCGCTAGGACAAGGAGTAATGGCTTTAAACTAAGGGAGGGTACATTTAGACTAGATACAAGGAAGAAATTTTTTACCATAAGCGTGGTGAAACACTGGAACATATTGCCCAGAGAGGTAGTGGAGGCCCCATCCCTGGGACATTCAAGGACAGGTTGGACAGGGCTCTGAGCAACCTGGTCTAGTTGAAGATATCCCTGCTCACTGCAGGGTGGGTGGGCTAGAAGACCTCTAAAGGTCCCTTCCAACCCAAAGCATTCTATGATTCTATGTTGTAGAACAGAGTATTGGAGCTTAACTTGTGCAATAAGCTTGTAAATATCAAGGCATGAACCACCAGTTTGGTAGGAGAATTCACTATTACATTATACAAATGAGGTTGTTTATTGACTAGCCAGGTAGGAATCCTGTCCATGTCTGCTCAGCCAGAGGCTTACTTATTTCAAAGGTACATATACCTATCAAGGAGTATTGTTGCTAGAAACAACACCTCATTACCAAGAAAAGTACAAGTCAGTACTGCTTAAAAAAGGTAGCCAAAGGAGCATTTGCATTTAATAGAGTTTCCAGGTAATAAGTAAAGGAAATCCATTCTAGAGCAGTCCTAGCCTTTCAGTTTAGCACCCTGGGAGAGTCCCAGAACACACAAACTGAACTCCTTTCAGAAGGACACCAGATGTGCTCCAGAACTGCAGCCAGTACATTTGAAATTATTAATGGACGTTCAACCTAGAAAACTGGCTGAGAAATCTACAGGAAACATCCCTGGAGATGTGTATAATGTAAATGTTTGGTTAACGTCACCCACTGTTTCACTATAAATCTAGTCCTGAGGTTGTGCTCTACTTGCTAATACAGGCATAGCTCATATTATCTTGAAGAGTGAAATGTTTTTTGTGTGACTGAAATAAAAACTTTGTGAAGAGACATCTCCATTAGCTGGAATATGCTGGAGTGTGGCTTAGTGTACAGTGGGTACATGTGGGATTCAGGTGTTCTCATAGTCTAGCTGGGAGGATCAGTCCCATCAGTCTGATAGACTGATCTTGTTGATCTGTTGCCGCAGCTGGGGGAAAGACTGCCTTCCCATGAACTCTCCACTCTCTGCTGCTCTGCAGAACGATCTTCCTGCTTGCTCATGCCTGGAGCTGGGATTTAGATCTACTTAGAACTCAGACCATTTCAGAGTGACTTCAAGAGACATATTTCTATATTTAATTTCATGAACAAGCTAATGGGATTGTAAATAACATTCAGCCCTGTTGTAACAGGAGTCTTCTGGACACCTCCACCAGAAAGGCGCAAATTGTGGGTGGTAGGCAATATTTTCGTTGAAGTTTTGAATGAACTGTTGGAGCCTTGAATGAAATGCACTGGATTTTGATTCAGCTATGGAAAAAGCTGATAACTGAAGTTTTACCTACTTCATATTTCCACTAATCCCAAATGGAGAGTTTGTGTAAAACAAAACTTAGATTTGCTTTAAATTGCTATGGATTTTACTATCTTGCTAATGAAGGATGATGAGCAATGCAAATGTAGTTATGTTCATAAACTTCTCAACCTTGAAATGCTGAGCTCTGAAGTCTCCTGAATGTATTATCAGCCTGTTTGCAAGCTTTCTTTAGCTACTGCAAGTTGATCATCCTGCTGAATTTCTTGTGCTGAAATCAATTTGTCTGTAACTGTTTGCCCTCTAGGGACCAGCATCAATCCAGAGCTGTGTATTTGATGCAAAATAGAATTTATGCCAATGATTCATCTATATTGAAATCTAATAATTTAAATCTTCATTTTTTCTGATTTACTTCCTTTGCTCATTAAACTGCATAGAGCAGAAGTAACTGATTTTCCGAGCATCCTTTTCAGGAGACACAATCATTTGCTCTCATGTAATAATGACTAAGAATATGATTTTGTTGTGTTGCCTACCTCTAAAGTATACTGTAAATGGTTCTTTTCTGTCTGTAATACAGAAAATTAGGCTGTTCTGGAATGCATAGTTGATGTGTACCTTAATAAACTTTTTACACTCCTGCCTGTGATAAGGTTTTTATCCATACCATAGACAGATTGGTATGTGTACCAATCGAATTGAATTAGTCATGCTCTTTTTCTAGTCCAACTGTGCTTTCTTTAGGCTTTCTTTAACCACATGAGAGCTGATTCTTGGCTTTTCTTTATACTTGTGGGGCATTGGTACATAAAGAACCTAGAGTGAATCTGGGGAAGCCTGAGGGAGGGGCACAGAATACTGCTGCCTCCAGTATGAGTATAACTCAGCCAGAGGTGGTGGAAGCATGCTGATGAGGCCATCTGTAGCTCAAAACTTTGAAGTGTAACTAACTGGAGTGCAATGAACCTTCCATAAGCTCTGAGATATCCAACGACTCTGCACCTCTCTCCAAAGTTGTTTGTAATTTCATAGAAGCAGCTTCCGTACATTCTGTAGTGCATTCCCAGAGATCTAACTGTGAGACATGTAAGACTTCACTAGCCATCCAAAGTGTTCTTCAAGGTCAGTAGAGAGAAATAAGCACATGAATCATTTAAGTCTGGTTCATCCTTGGTTAGGAGTCTAAACCAAAAAAGGACAGTTATGTCTGCTTTTCTTTACTGATTGTAAGACACTATGGGGTGACTAACTCAAACTTTGATGTTTAAATTTCAGGTGTATAGGGTAGGGTCATCATGTATAATTTTAGATACTTTATTTTCCTTACATTTATTGTGTGATAATAATTTTGTTTTTCTCAGCAAAGTATATTTCCAAATGCATTTCTCTCATAAATTCTGTCCCTAAAGTCATAACTTAATAAATGGGTAATGTTTAAAAAATATCACAGGAAGAAAAATTCCTCTTTATGAGATCTGAGAGATTTAAGCTTAATTGTGTACAGAAAAGAAACATCCTCAGCTGAGATTTGAACACAGAATGAAGAATCTTTTAGAATGACAGAAGAGATTGGTCCATGTGAAATAGACACTGCAGATGTCTTTTGACTTTCCAAAGAAGAGACGAAAAAGGCTAGAAATCCATGCCAGCACAGACGTGTGTTACACCATTGTTCCCTGAAGCAGTCTAACATATGCATTTTGCCTGAAAGCAAAAGAGAGCATAGTGTAATAGTAATACAGTATTGATTTCTATTCATCAAAAACTAACCCAAGCAGCACCCAACTGCTTGTAACTTCTGAACAAGTTTCTGAACAGCATTTAGTTTTTGCTTTGATGCAGAAAAAATAATATCCTAAAGAATATTCCTCTACATGACTAAATGTATACTTGCGTGATATTGTGACAGTGTTTAAGACACTAGCCCTCTTTCCTACGATTAGTTGCAGGGGGATACTTAGTTTTGATTACAAGCCCTTTTAGAGCAGGTCGAGTTTGTGCTTCTTTAGTGGAACTTGGGAATTACTGTAAAGATGTGTTAGTCATCTGCCGTTCATTCGAATAACTGTTCTTTCTGCTTGTAAGTGGTTTGCAAGGCCATGAAACAGCAAAAAAAGTAAAATAAATGGTAACTACCACATGGTTACCATTTCTGCCCCCTTGCAGATAGGAAGCTCTTCAGCATGTGAAGAAAACTAAAATGCAAAATAAAAGTAGCAGGACTGATCGTAAGTTTGAAAATGAGAAACTACTTCTGCATGGACTTGAACTTTTTTTGCCTGTACTGGGAGTGCCAGGAGTAGATGGAAGTGTTTCTGTACAGCTACATAATGTGGGAGTGGCGAAGAGGAGCTGACACATTATTTCACACGCATGGGATCTAGGAAATTAGTGTAAGTACTTCATAATTGGACTTTGTGTCTATCCTAATTTGGGTAGGGAAAAAAAGCTATCCTCTTTCTGTCTGTGGCAGAGTACTTGTATATTAAAATATTTTCACATCACTAGGTTTGCATAAGGTAAATCAAGTAGACTTTCATTCCATAATCTTTGTTGCATGGTGTGAACTGTAGCTCGAATTTGCTTGTTTAGCATTTAGAGATCTATGTTAGTGAGATGAATCACACCAGGGTAGGCCAGAGGTCTGCAACTGAAAGCATCGCCCTTTGTGATGCCTAGAGCCTCACAGGGTTTTCCACAGGGCTGGAGTTTCCTCCTCCCCAATTGCTTTCTACAATGCTCACTGTTTCCATGATTTAGAACCATTTCCTGGACTAATTTCAAATGCTTGTGCACTGATTTGGATGAAGTAAAAGACCTAGTTAGATTTTAGGTTAATTATTAATCTCTTTAACTTCTAGCACTGGTCCGTACACTGTTTGCAAGGTGTACTTTTGGGAGACGTTTGACGAAAGGAAAGACATTCTGTGATTAAAGCACAGAACTGAGAAATCTGAGTTATCATCTCTTCAGTCCTAGCTTTCCTGTGTGATCTTGAGCAAGGTGCTTCAAATATACTTCTGTTCTGAAGAAGACCTATATTTAAAACTAGCACCTTGTTATTCAAGAGAATGAAACTCTCTGGGTATTCAAAGTGTTAACGTGCTGACTTCACCAACAAAAAAACACCCCAAACCCCAAACCCACACCATTGATGCTTTGGGTATTTTTTTATTTTCTGTTCACTCTCAAGAGCTATTTGTCAAGGAAAGAAGTTGGTGTTGTGCCTTGTAAATCAAATAAATGGTAACCACAGGGCTCTCCTGCCTTCTATTGTACATACAGCCGCATCACCAAAGGCTATCACGCCATGATTCAATTATCTGTGCACAGAAAAGGTTTTCCTTTATTACCAGTATTCTTGACTTTTTTCTGGTCTTTAATAAGATTATGTGGTTTTAATGGCCTTCTTCTATTGAATAAGAGGTGGGCACTATTAAAAATATTCCCAACTTGCAATGCAAAGGAAGACTTCATCAAGAAAATAATGTTGTGCACAAATCTTTATTTAACTTTATTCAGCTGCCTCAGTACATAGTTTTTTTTAACATGCGTTTTGTGGGTATTTCAAAACATGATATTCTGGTTTCATAAAATTATCAAAATAATGATCTGTTATCAAAGCTTTTTTTGATTTATCATCTGTTGGGGTTGATGTAGCTTGAGAGTTAGCATGACTAGGCTGCTTAAGCAAAACAGTTCGCATAACTGAACAGGCCGCTGGAAAGGACAGCTAAGAATAACAATTGAGAAAGTTCTGATAGTGCACATGATGTGGGTTAGCAAAAACAAGATGTGTCCAAGGACGTGGAGGCGGCCTGTTGCTATTAGCGTTAGTGCATAGTTACCAACCATAAGGGAATATGGGGTGTGTGAACAGCGCGTGATTTCTGTCTGTAGCCTATCCGAGTAAGCGTGATCACGTGTGCAGATATGAAAAATGTATATAACCACGCAAGTGGAGCAATAAAGTGAACTGATTGTGCATTGCATCAATGTGTGAGAGTGGTTCCTGTCCCTTCATGGATGCTGAAACTCGGCAGTCATCCCAGTAACACTAGAGAAGATGCAAAAACAGAGATCATAAATGACCTACCTGATGCTGTCTTGCTGGTCATCTAGACTGTGTATTCCACTTCATATTACGCTGCACGGTGGGAGCCTGCTAAGTCTGTGGCAGGTGCAAAGAGAAACAATGTGTCCAGGAGCAACAGTCTGATAATTGCAATTTTTGTCATGAAAATGTCACATAATGTTTTAGCTTTTTCTTCAGAAAAAAAATGAGATGCAGGGAGTGTTACTCAAAGTGCGCACAGAGTATGAAAAATACAGTTCAAAAGGAATTGCTTTTATTTTAGTTCTGTGACCTAAGGGAGAAGAGGATGTATGTTAAATCATGAAGACCTATGTCCAGCCTTTAGTTTGGATATAGAATTGTTTAAACAGTGAGGATGAGTATATAATTTATGTAAACGTCCTGCAGGAAACTAAAGGCTTGTGAAATCTGAATGATGACAGATTCATAGCTTACAGAGAAATATAAAGTTGTGAGCTGAAAAACTGCTAGGAATGTAAGAGAAAGCGTGACTCACTTATTTGAGCTCTTGAACGGTCTGAAGATCCAGCACCGATTTTGATTAAATTTTGTGAATCAAATGAAAAGTTGAACTCTAACAAGTCTGAATTTTATTACAGACAGAAAAGCTTATTTTTTCGCATCCATGCTGTTTTGTTTAATAATAAGGAAGAAAGAAACTTTCTGTGTTCTCTTTTACATGCAGACTCACTTAAAAAGAAAATAGAAACACAAAATTCTACTGTTTTTTTGTTTGCCTGCTCCATATAAGTAGTCTTCAGTATGTGGATTCAGTCAGGGATAAATTAAGAATAATCCGTTGTATAGAACTCCTTTAGAAAGAAGAAAAGGAGCTAGTAAAATAAAATTTGATGTATATGTTATTACAGCAACCTGCATAAGACCTGTTCATATGTTATTGAAGTCTGACCAGTAAAGACAATATTCTAATAATAAGATATTTCATAATTATTATATTTTGGAGAAGAGTTGAATAATTTATTGATCCCTTAGCAAGTTTTCTTAACATGAGATCTGTATATTCTTTGCAGTGCAATGACAGTTATGGTTGTAAGTTTAAGTGTATGCCTAAACATAATTATAATCATTTTTCAAGGCTGAGTGTGCATATGCCTATGCCATTTGTCATAGGCTGTCTGGTTTGTTTTAATTTGTCCTATATGGCATTTTTCCTTGATGTGTTCCTTTTGAAGAGCTCTTGCCTCTCCTCCCTGGGAGATAAGTGTTTTCTTTTACTGATCTCTTTCTCAATTTCTGTAATTGTTCCCAGGTTTCACATTTCTTCTTTTTATCAGACTTTCGTCTGCTACAGTAATTTGTTTTCTAATTCTGTGAACTCATCAAGCAAGGGAAATATTTGATTAGAAAGTTTTGGGGTCTTTTATACTTATTATTTTTCTTGTTCACATATTTTGTCTCATTTTGTCCTGTGACATTATATGTTTTACTGCAGGAGGGCCATGGCCTTTTGTCTGAATAGCTTCACACTTTTAGAAGTTTTCAGCAATTTTATTTGAATAACTGGAAAATAATATTTGCTTACTATGTCATCTTATTAAAACATTTTATTTCTTTTGTCTTTTGCTTGTTATTTTCATACAGTTTTTTTAAAATTTTTATTCATTGAGAAATCTGGGTTTGAGTTGGTAATGAACAGAAACATAGAAAGCTACACATAAGCCATGAGCATAAGCATTTCTAGAGTTTTCAATCGGATATATTTTTATGGTTCTAACACATACTCATGCTATTCATTGGCAAATGTAAATATAGGTGGCTGTAGCTGAGCCTATGTAATCCCACTTAGTGGCGTAGATGTGCTATCCATGTGTTTATCTGCTGTTGGTGTATAACATGAGGGAAATAATCTTCTATTGTATCAATTAATTTGTTTATGAAAATTAAGTGAATTAATTCATGTGATTACATCAATGAATACAGTAAAATTGACATTCATGCTGCAAGAAGGCAGTTGGATGGAACCCCAACATCCTTAGATCATCACAGATTAATTTAACTTGGAAGTAAAGATAGAATTATTACAGCAGACGAGAGCATGTGGTTAAAATGGTAGTCCCCGTGGCTTGGAGTTTGTGTGTATTTCTTGATAATGAACTTGTTATAGCAGGGTGCTGGGCAGATGGAAGG
Organism: Opisthocomus hoazin; assembly: GCF_030867145.1. Taxonomy (NCBI): domain Eukaryota; kingdom Metazoa; phylum Chordata; class Aves; order Opisthocomiformes; family Opisthocomidae; genus Opisthocomus; species Opisthocomus hoazin. Next base: position 12,965 of record NW_027448980.1, read on the forward strand.
AAGAAGAAATAAAGGGTATCGGTGTAATAACACAGAAGAGAGAAAAGACATGGGGGAATGTAGTGTCCCTTCATTAGCCCATTTCTATTCCTCAGTGATGGTGCTTCGTACTGCTTGACTTACTGCAGTTATGTCCACTAATGAATGCGACAAGATCACATTGAGCTGGGGAAGGCTGTAATGCTGACTGTGCCCTGGCTTGATTTCAGCTATATGCTTTGAGCTAAATGTGGGGAAAGGCATCCGTACCACCTGACCTGCTATGGGTGAGATGGACTGTATACTTCTTTATAAATTTTTTGCCTCAGTCTTCACTGGCAATCTCTCTTCCCACACCTCTTGATTGGATGGACCGCAAGATGGTGACTGGAGGACCAAAGTTCTTCCCACTGTAAGAGAGCATCGAGTTCGTGACCATCCGAGGAACATGAACATATGCAAGCCAATAGGACCTGCTGAGATGCATCCCAGAGTCCTCAGAGAATTGGCTGATGTCATTGCTAAGCCACTCTCCATAATATTTGAAAGGTCATGGTAGTCAGGTGAAGTCTCTGGTGACTGGAAGATGTGGAAGAAAATGCATTTAAAAATGGGTTGTGCCCGTTTTTAAACAGGGTAGAAAGGAGGACTCTGGGAACCACTGACCTGTCACTATCACCTCTGTGCCTGGGAAGATCATGGAATAGAAATCATCCTAGGAGCTAATGTAAGGCACATAGAGGACAGGAAGCTGATATGAGACAGCCAGCATGGCTTCACCAAGGGCAAGTCCTGCCTGACCAACCCAGTGGCTTTCTATGATGGCGTGACTAGATCAGTGGACAAGGGAAGAGCTACAGAGGTTATTTATCTGGACTTCTGTAAGGCTTTTTACATAGTCCCTCACAACATCCCTCTCTTTAAATTGGAGAGTTATGGATTTAATGGGTGGATTGTTCAGTAGATGAGGGTTTGGTTGAATGGACGCATCCAGAGGGTAGCGGTCAGCAGCTCAATGTCCAGATGGAGGTCAGTGACAAGTGGCCTCAGGGGTCTGTATTGGGATCAGTACTTGGTAATATATTTATCAATGACCTAGATCAAGAGCACCCTCAACAAGTTTGTAGATGACACTAAGCTGAGTGGTGCAGTTGACATGCCTGAGGGACAAGATGCCACACAGAGGGACCTGGTCAGCTTCGAGAAGTGGGCTTGTGTGAACCTCATGAGGATCACCAAGGCCAAGTGCAGGTTCCTACACCTGGCTTGAGGCAACCCATGGTATCAATACAGGCTGGGGAATGAAGGGATCAAGAGCAGCCCTGAGGAGAAGAGCTTCAGGGTACTGATGGATGAAAAGCTGAATGTGAGATGGCAATGTGCGCTTGCCTCCCAGAAGGCCAACAGTATCCTGGGCTGTACCAAAACAAGCATGGCCAGCAGACCAAGGGAAATGATTCCACCTCAGTACTCCGCTCTAGTGAGACCCCACCTGGAGTCCTGCATCCAGCTCTGGAGCCCCCAGCACAAGAAGGACATGGAGCTGTTGGAGCAGGTCTGGAGGAGGGCCACAAAGATGATCTGAGGGCTGAAGCACCTCTTCTATGAGGACAGGCTGAGAGAGTTGGGCTTGTTCAGCCTGGAGAAGAGAAAGCTGTAGGGACACCTTATAGCAGCCTTTCAGTACTTAAAGGGGACCTATAGGAAAGATAGGGACAAACTTTTTAGCAGGGCCTGTTGTGACAGGTCAAGGGGTAGTGGCTTTAATCTATGGGAGGGTAGATTTAGACTAGATATAGTGAAGAAATTTTTTACCATGAATGTGGTGAGGCACTGGCACAGGTTGCCCAAAGAAGCAGTGGATGCCCACTCCCTGGCAGTGTTCGAGGCCAGGTTGGACGGGGCTCTGAGAAACATGATCTAGTTGAAGATATCCCTGCTTGTTGCATTGGGTTTGGACTAAGTGATCGTTCAAGGTCCCTTCCAAACCAAAGTATTCAATGATTTTATCATTACATCACCTGATGCGGGTAAACAGTGTTTGCCATTGACTTTTAGGCTGTTCCTTCTGGGGGCAATACTTCCCTTTGTTACTGGCACTGATAAAACAAGTACTGTGTAATAATTTTTAGAATAGTACCTGTAGGATTTTACTCTGCAATTTGGCTTCTGAGCAAACAAAGTGCAGTGACCAAGGACAGAGAAGTAAAAATATCAGGGGAGAGAAGCCATAGAGTAGTCCTTGACTTGCTTTTCCATTGGCTTGCACTTTTTCCAATATACCAGGATTGTGGTCAGGTTATTTACGATGACCAGGCATGTTACTCAGAGCAAGGATGGAACAGTCGCTGACACTGGCTGTAGAGAAGAGCATTGTTTAAATGGGTTGCCTTAGAAAGGCAGCCTGAAAAGGTCTTGATGGATACACAGAATTCACAGAAGCGTTAAGTAGATGTATTGCTGTGACTTTAGGGGGAATATAATTTTATTCATTATTTGACCAAAGTTTCTGATATCTCTTTCTATTGGACTTTGTCACTACCCCTCATATGAAAAATATTCTATGCACACCCTTGGGAAAAAAAAAACAAAAGCTACCGTATGAGAAGTAGCTTAATTTCGCTGTAAGACTGAAGAAAGGGTTAAAGAAAATAATTGCATGTTAAATAATAATTTATTTGAAAAATAGTAGTTTACTGAGATCTAGCCAAAGCTTATCTCTCATATAAGGTAACGTTTTTTAAAAGGAGTGCTTTGACAACCCTGGAGAATCAAGCCCTTTATTTAGAAGTTAGTGTGTATTCTAGCACTGCTGCTGACAATGTAGCATAGCAGATGATACAAAAGAGCTTTTTAATGAGAACAGCTTTAAATACAGCCTGTGTGAATAGGTATATGGTACAGATTTGAAATAGCTTAACTAGATCTCACCTAGACAAAAGAAAGCATTTCAATACGGCTTTGGTTTTTATGCACTGTGATCAGTCTGGAGATATGACCAGTACCCTGTCATACTGTGTTTTCTCACACAATTTTGGAGTTCATGATATTGAATTCATATCTGAGAGGTAACACATGAAAAAATGAATATAGCATAAGACGTACTGCTCCTAGTTCCAAAAGTATGCTTTCAAACCTTTCTTGCTGTCTGGTTTCAGGACTACTTTTTCATTATCTTATACATCTTCATCCCTCTTGCCCTCTGTCTGTCTCTCTTGAACACATTTTTGTAGGCAGTAGGTCTTGCGTTATTTGATGGGCCTGGCGTTGTTTGTTTCTTTTATGTACAGAACTAAAAGAAATCAAGAAACATCAGTGATTCTAACATAGAATAACTCAGTAAAGTTCTAATGACGCTGGCTGACAATACCATCAGGTGTTTTCCTAAATGTAATATACAATTCAAAGGCAGTGCACTGCAGGTAGAAAGTTTAAATGAGTTCAGAACTGTTATGAGGATGATTATTTCCAAACTTTCTCATTAATTCCAGAAATTGCATTTTGAATTACTGGATTTGTTTGCCCAGTATTTTAATTTGATTATACAAAAACCTATTTCCCTATGTTACCTGTTCAATAAAGTCCTTAATTTCTGACAACTAATCATATATATAATCTAAGGCAGTGCTAAGTGTTAGAACTCCATCCGTCTTATGTGTCATGTCTTCCAATAGGAACAAAAGATACTTTATGGTAAACAGAAGACTTTGGAACCTAACATTGTTCTCTGATATAGCTAATTCTATCTAAGCTGCTTTGGATGCTATCTTGATTTCCATCTATTTATTTCTGCACAAAATGTGAGCATAGATGGACACTTAAAAAAATACTGTTTGAAGCATTGGAACCTCAGGGAACCTGCAAACTGAATGAGGACCTGTAAGTGCTCTAGTCCTTTGTGGCTTACTTACACTAGCCAACTGGAAGGCATAGACGAACACAAAAGGACAACTAAGATCTGTGCAGCGAAACATGGCTAGGATAAACCATTTAACAAAAAAACCTATTCTGCAAGAATGCACAAATTAGATCAGGCTGAAATGAAATAGGAAACTGCTATCAACCATTTCAAAACAAGTAACACAGACCTTAATCTTACCACATAGATACTTTTTCCTATGCTACTGAAAAATGAGAGTAATAACAAATACATAGGCATATCCTTCGTATATTAACAACAAAAAGTGTGTAAGTGTTTTGAAAGTTTGGTTTTTTATCTCAGAGCACTTAATGTTTTTGCTTCTCATCCAGCTGGATGCTACACAGAAACCAGTTTTTCTTATTCTTTCTGATTTCACATGAAAAACAGAATCAGAAACACAAAAGAGCAAAGAAAAAAAATTGGAAAGCATCTAGCAGTTTCAGAATTTTCTGCTTGAATTAATTTACACAACCTTCTTAAGCTTGCAGTTAAAGAGGCAGATTTTTTTCAGGGAGGCAGGGGTGTCTCTATCCATGCAAAAGCTGATTTCTAAATAACTACCTCAGGAAAATACTACTTATCTAGCAGTATATAAACCTAATGCTGCTGAGAAGAACCCACCAGATTTCCAGCTCCTGTGGGTGCCAGCTACAATGAGTATGAGAACATAACTTTAGGATTGGAATTATATCCCTTATATCCCATATTGAAATTATATCCCATAGCACTGTGAACTAACTGTCCTGAAATGCAATCGTAGCCTACACAATTCTCATCCCTAGAGTTTCAGTACCATCAAATCTTAGAAGTTTTTATCTACTGGGATCTATAATTGCCATCTTTAAAACAGTACCCTGTACCACTACCCTAGGCAACAATTAAACTGAACCCATTCACCATTTAGTTAAGCTTTTTCCGAGACGTATTATCCACAGTCAATTATTATTGTCTTTTCTCATTACTGTGGTTCAGCTCAAGTAACAAAGCAATGCAAATGTTTTTGAAATAACTATTCAGCCCTTTATTGCTTGGTTTAGAAAGATGCAAAGTTTTTACACAGACTTGAAAGTTAAAGCACATTGAATATTTTGTGTATTTTGTCCTAAATTTAGGAACATATTGTTACAGCAAATGTGTGGACTGCTGAATGTTCAGGGACTCATCCTCGAGTAACTATCACATAGATTCAACCGGGACCTCTTATGTGAGATTGTAAATTACCAGAATCCAATATATAGGCTGTGACCCCGTGGGAAGCCTGTACTGGAGCAGACTCCTGGCAGGACCTGTGGACTGCACCCTGTGAAAGGGAACCATGCTGGAGCAGTTAATGAGGAACTGCAGCCTGTGGGAAGGACTCACGGTGGAAATTCAAGGAGAACTGTCTCCCGTGAGAGGGACCTCACACTAGAACAGGGGATGAGGGTGATGAGTCCTCCGCCTGAGGAGGAAGGAACAGCAGAGACAATGTGTGGTGAACTGACAGCAACCTCCATTCCCCGTCCCCCTGCACCTCTCGGGGGGAGGAGGTAGAGAAAATGGGGAGCAAATTTAAGACTGGGAAGAAGGGAGGGGTGGGGGGGGAAGGTGATCACATATTTGATTTTATTTTTCTCATTATCCTACTCTGATTTGATTGGTAGTAAATAAAGCTAATTTCCCTAAGTCGAGCCTATTTTGCCCATGAAGGCAATTGGTGAGTGATTTCTCCCTGTCCTTATCTCTACCCATGAGACTTTGGTCATATTTTCTCTCCCTTGTCCAGCTGAGGAGGGGGAGTGATAAAGCAGGTTTGATGGGCACCTGGTGTCCAGCCAGGCTAAACCATGACAGTTGTGTTGGAGTCCATGGAGTTTAATGGCTGTATAAAGTATTAATGTGACCATGTATTCAGTATTTTCAGACTGTCATATAAAAATGCAGAGGGTAATTCAACCTTGTTATTTGAAGTTAGGTAGTCACCTTGTATCACTCTCTCATTCAAGCATCCGTGCCCTTATAGATGTTTTTTTCTAAGTTCTAGAGGAGGAAGGATTTGGCCAGGGTCATGCAACATTTTTAGTGCTCCAGAAGCAGACACAAAGGTAGGTGTACTAATTGCGCTGGCCTTCATGCATTGTTTTCATGTACATCCAGTCTTCTTACCAAAGGGAATGAACACATCCTACAGGGGTGTGTGGCCTTCAGGCAGAACCTAGGTACTGTGATCTATATTGTATTTCTCTTCCTTTGATATGGCATTTATTATTCAGCATATGAGGTGAAAGGCAATATAATATCCTGTAATAGTTAACACTTCTGTTGTGAAGCTGACTAATGGCTCAGTTATTCGCTGTGTCTCAAATCCCTTCTCTCTGTGCAGAGACTAGCTGGGAAGCTCCTGCACCACCCAGGAAATGCTGGGGGTGTGTGAACCCACAGCACTGATACCCAGCTATGCCATGGTTTTAACTATTGGATAGACTTGAATTTCACACTTATATCCCAATTATAATTCAAATTTTACAGCCTTTACCACAAAACCAACTGAGTCCTGTTGGAATTTTCATTGAAGACTGATACATACATTTATACCTGCAATGAATTTTGCCCAAGGTCTTTTACCTGAATATTTTTAAAAAAACAAAAACAGGTTCAAGGTTTGGCTTGGTTATTTTGTCTGCTGCTTTGTTCTTCTAACAATGTGGTAAAAAAAAATAAAAGTCCTATTGTAGAAACACAGCTGAACCAAGTGTGTAAGAGTATTATGTTTGTTCAGTGAGATTTACACTGTTTACCCCTTTGTGATAGAAGAAGAAGCAGTCACAGTCTGATAGAAAAGGTAAATGAAAAGGCACAAGACAAGTCATTAGACTTTTAAGAGAAGCGGTTTTCTCTCCTCAGTTGTACTAACTGTGGATGCCATTTACTTTACAAAATGTAAATAGGAGATAGTACTTTAATTCAGGTAGCCTTACCAAACTGTGCCCAATTGTAAAATGTAATACTGTTGCATTATGCATCTTCTAAAAATATTTTCGACTGGCTCATTTTTATTAATCTGTGAGAAATTTTGCAGTTGAACATAAAAAAAAATGTGGGTATTCGGTGTTTTATTATTTTTTCTGTGGTAAGTATAAGAAATTTATTATCTCTGATTCAACTTATATATATAGTTATTTAGAAAAGATGTTTTATTGGCAATGCTCTAAGAACTTATCTATTAGATAATGAGCAGAATAGAATAGAATAGAATAGAATAGAATAGAATAGAATAGAATAAAATATTTCTGTTGGAAGGGACATATAATGATCATCTAGTCCAACTGCCTGACCACTTCCAGGCTGAATAAAAATTATTAAGGGTATTGTCCAAATACCTCTTGAACACTGACAGGCTTGGGGCCTGACCACCTCTTTAGGAAGCCTCTTCCAGTGCTTGACCACCCTCTCAGTAATGAAACGTTTCCTGACATCAAGTCTGAACCTCTCCTGCTGCAGCTTTGAACCATTCCCATGCGTCTTATCACTGGATACCAGGGAGAAGAGATCAGCACCTCCCTCCCCACTGTCCCTCCTTAGGAAGCTGCAGAGGCACAATGAGGTCTCCCCTCAGCCTCCTTTTCTCCAAACTAGAGAAGCCCAAGTCCTTAGCTGCCCCCTGTAGGACATGCCTTCCAGCCCTTTCACCAGCTTAGTTGCTCTCCTCTGGACCTATTCAAGGATCTTCACATCCTTCCTAAATTGTGGGGCCCAGCACTGCAGGCACTACTGAAGGTGAGGCTGCACGAAGGCTGAATACAGCGGGCTAATCACCTCTTTTGACTGGCTGGTTACACTGTGTTTGATGCACACCAGGATGTGGTTTGCCCTCTTGACTGCCAGGGCACCCTGCTGACTCATATTAAAGGAACTGCAGCTGATACAGGAAGTGCATAAACAGGTAATATATTTGTGGATATATCTAAGAAATATAGGAAGTGCAGATGACAGCCACAACTTTTGCAAATCATTATTTCCCTAAATGTAATACTTAATGTTAGTCAAGTAGCTAGAAATAAGCTACACTTGTTATTCTTATCAGAAAAAGACAAATACAAAGTGTATATTTTGGTGAAGTAAAAAGTGACCGCTACAAAGCTACTTATGAGACTGGAACTCCATCTTCCTGGGTTCTCTTTCTGGATTTCTGGAGTTTCTTCCCCTCCCTGAACGTCTCCCCTTCCTCACACTAAATATTAATTTACAGTGAGCTTAAACACCAGAAAAAACAATCTTTGGATTATATAATTGCATTGTTTGTATGTTCACCAAATTTATTTGTGTGTGTTATGAGCAATTTGGAGCATTCCACTGCACACGGCAGTTTTCATAGCTCAAATGTATGCATTTCAGTCCTGAATGTTGTACAGTGAGTTAGCAGATCAGACTGCCTGTGTGGAACAGTCTGAGTATAAGTTGTGTCGTTAGTGACATTTCTTGGCATTCTATTAGTGAAGCTTCTGTATAAGAAATATTGTATCAACACAAGAATATGATTTTGGTTTTATCATTGCCAAGATAGCAATCAGCAGGATAGATTTAAAATAACTTAGTCTCTTTTTCAGGATAAATAAATGATCAGGAAAATAAGAAGTTCACTAGAATAACTCTATTTCCAGCCTATCATCTTACACTAGTTTTCCAGTATATGGGAAACTCTTTTGGTGCTTAAAGAGTAAAATCAAATTTATGATCTATTCTTCTTATCTGAATGAAGATTCCTGTAAAACAACCTACCTCTACACTGAAGACTGGACATCATTTAGAAGGGAATCTCATATCATATCTATTTGTGTCACAGCCAGAAAAAGAGGGAGTGATGGAGGCAATTAGGGAGCAAATTGTGGGTTGCATGAATTTTGAAAAATTTTGAAATCTATAGTTACTGGTTGCAAACAGCAGCTGTGCATAAAGAATATTTTATGCAACCTCACTGCATACCTTGTTTGAATGCTCAAGATTGTGGTTTATGTATGACATTCAAGCATATACTTCTGTAGAAAATACTCAGGCTGCTTTATTGCTCTTTTCAAAGGAGTACCTAATATTTCCTGTTAGACTTCGTCCTATATATTGATGACATCAGGATTAATAAATGATAAGATTAAATCTTTTAAGTAGCACCTGCAAAGTGTTAATAACTCAATTCTCGTGAAAATCAAAATGAAAGATATAGGGCACCTTGAATAAAATGACCTTTAAATATGAAATTTAATTCCTGGGTCCTAATCTCTATAATTGCATTCTTGCATGCCTGCATTCCTCTTAAAGGTAAGAGTCTAAATAATATTATCATGCTATTTGTAATTTTTGCATGTTTATTTGTAAATTTTGCATGTGGCGCACTATATCGCATTGCCCTGTATTTCATATCAAAAGAAATGTTACATGTATATATATGGGTATACACGTGGTTGTTAATGAAAAAATAAACTTGCAATTACTTTTATGCAAAAGAATGATGTCTAAATAAATATTAGAATAGATTCAAGGAGGAAGATCCCAGCAAAATGTCTAAAAACTGGAAATCCTTATTTATGACTGTCTGATCATACCCCCAAGTATGTTACTGAATCACTGTGCTTGTATCTCACTCGTTTTTCTTCTACAACATAAAGGTCCTTTTATAGAATTTCCAAGAAGAAGCTACAAGAATCTGTGGATTTTCTACTCAGAGTCTATAAGCAGAAACCTATTTTTTTTAAAGTGTTTAAGTGCTTTCAGTTTCTATGAAGTTATTATAAGGTAATAGGTGTTCAAGCTATTCATGACCAAAAGGTCATTAAATTACAATGTCCCTGTAGAAAATAGTGCAATTCAGATGACATTTATCAAGGTTATATGAAACTACTTTTGTGCTGTATGTTTAAAAGGCGAGAGTTCTTGCTCTTTTCAATACAATAAAATAAAATAACAAAATTCAATTCCATAAAATTCTTTTTAATTATTATTTGAAATAAAAGATCTTCTTGTGTGATTGTGAAGACATTAGTGCTAATAGAATAGTAACAATTTTCACTACATAGATAAAAAACCTAGAGTTAAGAAACATTACCATTAGTTTCTGTTAATACTATTTTTTGTCCAGTTGGAATCTTTTATCAATGTATATGTTGTATTATCTTTTAAAGGTCTATTGATCCGAAGAAGGTGTATGTTATAAATAAATCCATTTGCTGCAGGATGTGAAGCGAAGGTACATGTGCTGTGTTTCACATAGCATTATTGAGATTAAAAATCACATGGTCAGTGGCATATAATGGGATAATTCAGGATATATAATGCTGTTAACAGAAGACATAATGGCTATGCTTTGTGGGAGATACTATTGCTCAGCTTGGTGAAGAGGTGCTATAAAAAAAAGGAATTGCTTATTATATGCATGTCCTATGGGGACAGTGACAGGATGATTGAAGTACATTTTCACAACTTTAGAGACAGAACCAAAGATGACTGCCCATGGTTCTCCTACACATAATTATGATTGTTTGCTTAGGAAATTTAGGATCATTAGGATGCAAATTCAAACCATGTCACTCCGCAGTGCGCCACTTGTAACAGAAACAGACATTTGTGGGGGTTCATGTATGCCAGCATTTTTAGCAGCTTCTTAAAGCAAAACCTGAAGATAATCTCCGGGAGTGCACCTTCTAATCCAAGGGACTACACTAGAGGCAGACCCAGAGTAAACACCCTGAAAGCCAACAAGTTCTTGGTGCCAAGTGTTTTGCTCTGCAGACCCACTCCAATGTAATTCATGACCTTCAGTGAGGCTATCCTGTTCATCTGACAGATTCATGTGGATTGTAACATACCATAATTATCACCTTCTCTAGTGCTTGTCTTTTTTTCCAGCTGAATAACTATCACAAAATTTTGTTCAAATTAATGGTTGTTAGTAACATTTAGCTTAAATTTGTGTATTAGCTGACTTCAATGAACATAAAAATTTAAATTACTAAACTTTTATCTTGGTTACTTTTAAATAAAGTGAAGTAAAAGCTGACGTATTGTGACTGATATATGCAACTTTATGAAAGATTATTGAAAAATGAATAGCCAGAATAAATCTTGTGGAAAGTGCGGACTGATTTTTTGCTAGAAAGTGTTAAAAAATTTGATAGCTTCATCAAACTGGTCATCAGTACATTTAAAATCATATAAAATAATCGGTACTCAGATAGACACATTTGGGTCCAGGTGCTATCTTTCTACATATTCAGAATGAAGTATCTCACAGTTTTCCACATCGCCTTCATGATTGTGTTGCAGTGACCCTTATGTATTTATAGTGTCTATGTTAGGTATTGGGCAAGGGAATTTTTAGCTTTTTTGGTACAAATGCAGTTGTAACTTGGATAGCTGTGGTGGTTGCCATTTATTTATAACTACTGTTGATAGTTTCAGTCAAATTATTGGCAGTCAGTCCTTAACCTCTTACCAGCATCTAAGCATGTAAGATAAGGACTAATTGAACTGAAAAGTTAAATTTACTTCAATTTGTTCGTCAACAGAAGGAATTACCACAGCCCTGCTGCTGGTAGTCTACCAGTTTTGTGACTATGTACTGGACTTCCACACCTAAGGCTGACAAGGTGAATCTCATTGGCAGGAAATTCACATATAACTGAAATACACTACAGTACTGCTCTATATTGCTAGAATCAAAAGAACAATACTTGGCTGTAATACCACATACTTTTTTTGAGTCCTTCCACCCTTGAGAGTATCAATGGTAACAGAATGTAATTGCCCTGTGTGACAAAGCTGTAGAATACTGCGTTCTATAATACCATCACAGAACTTTGTACAAAATCTTGATTGTTTTTTCCCCATGCTTTTCCCAGAAAGACTTTTAATTCTTCTCCTAAGGGGAAAACAGGATGGTGTATGGAAGGCACATTGCAAATCTAAGCCTCCAGTTACTACCAGTAACTGCAGAGCTACTTCGGCATTCTTTCAAAGATCCTTCATCTCAGGTCTTTCAAAGCAAAATACATTTGTTTTGTAAAGAACATCTTTTTTTCTACTGTTAGAAAAAATGCAATGAGGTTGTTTTGTAAAGAACATCTTTTTTTCTACTGTTAGAAAAAATGCAATGAGGTGTTATAACATTCTTCATATTCTGATAATACAATAGGTCACTAAACAAAGTTACTGTGTTTTTCTCCAATGTAAATTAGAAACATTTATGGGATTAAAGATGGTGTGCAGTGGCACAACCTCTCTAAAAAAGACCCTGACCAGAATGCATTCCAGAGTTTTCTCCAGAATGAGAAATTTTTATTTAAATCTTAAATTAAATTAAATTGAAGAATAAAATATCACCTCAATATAGTATATAGTTATTAACCAAACAGCATTAAAACACATTTGATTTATGATCAGAATCCAAAATACCAAGGGTATTTCCAAAAATACATACTTCAGAAGCAAATAACATTTGTGTTACATAACCACTCCCCATTCCACAGTAGGTACAACTATATTTTCTGAATCATATGGGCAGTCATCTCGCAAACAAATTCTCCCCTGAAAAAACTTGGTTGAAACTGGCTCTTAATTATTGTTACTAATTTTGAATATTTCCTTGATCATCGAGGTTTTGCTCCTTGAGTCAGGAAAAAAGCAAATAAAATTAGAAACTCCAGGCAACAACTGGGGAGAAAAAAATCACCTGGAGAATGGAGTATGAAAGATAGGAGGAAATGTAACACCAAGTATTGTGAAATATACAGCATACTTTTCCCTGTGCTAGAGAAAACCTTGAAAGAATTAAAAATTCTTACTTATAAATTCCTCAGCAGTGAGATGAAATTGAAGGGCAAATGTGAAAAAAATGATGATTGTTAAATCTGAGACTTTTTTAAAGTGTAAAAAAGTAACCTGTCCCCATTAAGAAATGTAACATGAGCCAGTCAGCCAGCCTTATTTGATTATGGAATTAGGGGAGAAAGCAGTCAGGTGGTTCCTGTAAGTTTTTTTAGTAGCTGATCTGTCTCACCTAAGGCACTTTCCCCCTCTTCTCTAGCCTTATCTTGCCCCCACCCTAGTCCTGGGATGTCACTTTTACTGCATTTTTCTCATTCCTTTTTTCTGGTAGCCATCTCACTACTCATTCTCTTACAGAGAGTTTTGCAGTCTAGTATTTTGAAGAGCTGGCTGAGCTCCAGGAGGCTGGAGAGAAGACTACTTCAAGGTCAACCCTGGAGCAGGGAGACATGGTTTGCTGGATCAGGTGACTGGCTTAGGCTTGTGCTAGGCTGTAAGGAAAGAACTTGAAGGGGCCAGCTGAATGATACTACTAGATAGTAGTGGTTGCTGTTGGGGAAGGTGTAGTGTTTCCTCAAGAAGTGTTTCCTCAGGAGTACTAACAAGGGAGGCGACTGTTTTCTGCTCTATACTGGCTGTACTAAGGCAGTGGAAGCATGAAGGGTGCTTTGCACTAGGTGCATCATAGCTGACTGCAACAGGATCTAGAAGCAAAGCCTAGTTCCTGGCATCACATGTAGGGAGACCTGAAATCTCAGAAGCGGACTTACCTAAAGTGAGACTGCTGAGCAGGAAGCTGCTAGCCTTGTGGGAATGCTGAGGACAGTGCACCTTCAGTCTAGACTAAACACAGCTGCCTTTGATGCTGTGGTGCCTCTACTGAGGTTTTATCTACCAAAAATACCCCCAGAAAAGAAGTCCCTGTGACACGTCTTTCAAAAGCACTATGCTTTTAACAAAAGACAGGTTTTTCCCATTTTCCTATAACTATTGTTTGTTTGTTTGTTTGTTGTTAGTCTTCTTGCATGATGTGGAAGATCAGAATTTTGTTTCCCTCCACTTCATGTTATTCAACTCACCATCCGAGGAAAATGTTTTAAATACTGGAATACACATGCAGGTTCAAAGAAAGGTGTGCTGTGCTGGATTTTGTTTGTAGGTTTTGTAGAGTTGCTTCAGAAAAATAACTTTGGGATAAGTGTATTTATTTCACCCTTATTTGAGAGATCCTTTTCCGTATATGTGAGCTAATGCTTTGACTGCATACTGATACATTTTAATAGAAGTTTCTTCATTAATTTTACGTTAAAATTTTCTTTTTACACCATGCCCTGCAGTTTTTTCCTATCCCTGCACATCCCTCTGGGTCTCTTTGGTGATTTAGAATCCTAATGTACTTAGAGGGGCTACTTGATGTCATATTCTTACTAACACCTACAGCATCTGCAAAAATATCCAACATAAAACAGCTGAACTTCCAGGTTACTGTACAAGTAAGCACCTTTAGGGTGGATATATGTATATGTCATTTCTTGTCCTTAAAGAAAAGTGGCTCACCTCCTGAAATTGCTCATAGAAACATGTTCCAGTAAGCTAGCTTACAGCTTTGTAACCAAATGTGTAGACAGAAGAAAAAGCCCCTCTTGCAGTCCAGATGTGAATACCAAAGTGGGAACACAGTGCTCTTGTTCATCTTTGGTGTTTCCTAAGGATGCCTTTAGATTGTTTTCTGAACTTTTTAAAGGCTTGTAAGTTTTCTGGAGCCTTGGTACTCAGTTAAGGGGATAACTACGGGGACAATTAACGTGTTCTCTTGACTATCTGAATAAACTTGATAAGCTGAATTTTGACTCGGCTGTCAGAGGCAAATGTTTCAAGCCAGCTGTACCCATACTGCAGTCAGATAGGACTAAAGTTGGGCTTGCTAGTGTGCATTTCTGAATACCGTCTTCTAGCCCGTCCCCCCGTTTCTTATGATTCATGGAATATGATGCTCTGGCATACCTCAGCTTCTCAGATAAATTTGCAAAGTAAACTGGTTCATACTGAAGAGCAGGAAACCAAAGTCTAAGACTGGGAGCAAGCCGTTCCATATGTAGAAGGACTTGAGAGCAAAAGAGCTCTTTGCCAGAGCTGATGCTCAGTGCGAGAGCTGCGGTGTTGGTGTGCAGCCTTCTCTGTCTCCATCCAGTACTTGCTTCTGCCAGTTTGTCTTCCTCAACCTCTACCCAAAACTGTTCTGCTTGGAGTCAAGCAGTTTGATTGACATTTTCAGCTGTCATAATACAGGTGTGCGGTACCATCAGGAGCTCGGTGCTTAGAATGGCAAATGCTGCAGGTGTCGCTGAGAGCTTCTTTCAGCACTTCTCTTCCAAATGTGTAGGGGTTGTACACTGGAATACGAATACCATCTGTTGCTTACTTGAGGTGTGGGCTCTATAAATAACTTAGAAAGGACTGACATTCTGATGCTGTAAACTTAAGATATTTCAGCTGCCTGCAAGACTTTTGTATCTTCTGGAGTTTGGGGGATTTTGACCTGGGTTAAACCAGCTTTCTATTCACATCTGCAGACAGGAATCTTTACTGATCCCTAGAACCCAACTAACTGTTTTTGTAAGCAGTGCTGGCTATGTCCTGCTATCATATGTTTCTGTTCAGGCTGAGTGTTGTAGACTCTGTCTGCGTTAGTGAACAGTGCAGCACAATCAGTTGAATAGATTTGTAGCACGAACTGGTACCAAGAATGTATCATCCACTCTGTTCGTGTGCTGTTCTTTACCCTTCTGACTAGCTCTGATTTGGTCCTGTGCACTGAACAGTTGCAATTCATCAGCTGTGCTTCTGCTTCTCGTCTTTGAGTTGCTTTGGCCTGAAGGATTCCACTGCACATGCACCAGTGTACACCAAGTGTGTGTGCACACCCAAAATGGATGTGGAGCTTTGTTTCAAAAGTGCAGTTCTGTTCCAGACTAAAATTCCAGTATGGATGAACCCATCAGCTCTTCAGTTAAGATATGGCTGGTGAGAATGCCTTGGTACTTGAGATTTAGGTGACTGAGTGAACAAGCCATGGATTTTTGCTAACCTGACAGTGGTTGTGTAATTTCATCAGCCCATGGACAAACATCAGTGCACGAAACATTGCGCATGTGACCCTTATCCCACCTCTCACCTTGGATCTTTGTGGGTGAAGGAACTATGACTTCCCAAGTGTCCTTAAAGAATACAGCTGTTCTTCCCCTTCCTTTGTATGTTCAAGGTAGCACTTCAGTTATGTGATTTTAAAATCCTGAAATTGCACTTGTTTTACAAAAATTTACTGGTTTCCAGAACAGATTTTTCCTTTCACTCAGAAGCTAATGATCACTCCCAGCTTTTCTACGCAGTCATGCAGTCTTTGTTTCTGTCCCACTGTAGATGAGTTTCTGGACATAATTTTCTGAGTTAATCTGGCCAACTACAGTTGAAGAGCTGATGGCATGGGAAAGCCTAACTCAGTAAAAGATGTGTGGCACTTTTAATAGGGCAAGTACATTTATTCCTTCGAGAACATTGCAGTTCATGGTCAAAGTTGATAATGCAAGCAATAATGAAAGTTCAAGGCTGTAACGACATTATAGGCCAATGTGGGAAAGTGACAACAGTAAAATGACCACGATAAATCATCCTCAGTCCTCTAAGGAGTCAAAGAATAACTTTAAATATTTTCAGTCTAATGCGTGTTCTCTCCTAGTCAAATAAACAAGTTACAGTAAGAAAGTTGGAGAGAAAAAGCACAAAGTTTTCCTGTGTTGTTCTCTCCATGGACTGTCCCTAAAGGTCTTCAGGAAAAGTCCAATTAATTGTTCAGGCATACAAAGAAACCCTCAAATAGTATTAACATAAGATATGCTACAGTACCTTCAGAGGACAGTAACTAAGCCAGTTGCTTACCAGTAATATCCACAGTACCTTGTAATAATGAGGATAGTAAATCCTGCCTATGTGAACTGGTTGCTGTCTCCAAAATCCAGCTTCAGTGAACCAGTAGGTAGGCAGTATAAATATGTAGGAAATAAAAAAATGTACTTGCATATGAGCTAAAGATTGTAAGATAAAATCATTGTGGATCTGGCTTTAGAGGTCTGCCACATTAGAAACTGAAGTTCTATCACTCACATGCAATGTCACAATGATGTGCTATGAGCTACTCAAAATCTACACTAATTAATCCCTGTCATTTAGTTACAGCTTTTTGTAGGAAAAAAGAACATGCCTGCAACCCATAAATAAACCTGGTGGGAGGCGACAAAATTCCTCAATACCTTACATACATCAGTCATATGAATTGGTGATTAAAGACTTAAATAAAACTGTTTGTTATATCTTTTTGAATTTTACATTGTTTTGCCGACAAATGATAGTGTTCCAACCAAATGATTAAAAAATTTAATCCTCATGGCATGTTGTATATTTTTTTAAATTAGTGCAATGATTAGAAGAACGTAAGGATAATTGTCAGCATATCTGATTAATGGCTAGTCAGCATAAAAAAACAGGACATGAGACAGGAAAATTAATGCATTTTACCCACAGACATGCCAACCCTGAGCAAAAGCTGATAATGGAGACAACAACAAAGACCAGAACTCTTGGGGCACTGATTGATGAGCCTTTGGAAGAATTGCACAGGCATATCTTTGAAGACATTGAATCAGAACTTTGTAATTGGTAAGAAGGGAGGGGGATGGGACACAAGATTATTGTGTGTTTCATGGGAAAGAGTTATCTTAAAGGATAGTTGAGGGGGATGTTCTGTCATTTGGAGCAGATGACAAAGAATCTAAATATCCCTATTAGCTTTAAAATTATTGCTTAGGAGTAAAACTGCCACACAACATGTATGCAGTTTCTTCTCATCTGTTTAACCAAAAAAAAGAGATAAGCTCATTGGTGTATATTCTGTTTGTTAGAAATGGCATCCCATTTTGGGGTACACAGACCTTGACACTGTGCAAGCACTGTTTGGCAGTAACTAAAAAATCCCTGTATTATCAACGCTCTTTTCAGCACAAACCCAAAATATAGCCCCACACAAGTTACTCTGAAGAAATTTAACTCTAACTCAGCCAAAACCAGTACAGTGAGGTATGGAAAGGAACCGGTTTCTGAGAAAAGCTTTGTTAAGCCAAATCCCTAGCTTGGTTCAAAGACAACTAAAGGCCATACTACCCCTCCAGACAAACCAGAAGAAGCAATCAAATCTGAGAGGTCACAGCAGCCTCTTTCCATGACCAGGTGTGAGCAACCTCCTGCTGCAAAGCCATCTGGCCTGTTATCATGGCTTTTTGCATGAGTATTATGCCCTACTAAGAAGCATCTTAACTTGGACAAAGTGTTTTCGTAAGAGGATGTTATGGGTTTGCATGGCAAGGTTTTGGTAGCAGAGGGCCTATAGGGGTGGCTTCTGTGAGAAGCTGCAAGAAGTTTCCCCCATGTCTGATAAAGCCAGTGCTAGCTGCCTCTAAGACAGACCCGCTGCTGGCCAAGGCCAAGCCAATCAGTGATGGTGGTAGCACCTCTGGGATAACGTATTTAAGAAAGGAAATAAAAAAAAATCCGGAGTGAAATGGCAGAGTAGGGAGAGGAGTGAGACGATGTGAGAGAAACAATTCTGCAGACACCAAGGTCAGTGAAGAAGGAGGGGGAAGAGGTGCTCAAGATGCCGGAGCAGAGAGTCTTCCCTTGCAGCTCGTGCTGAAGATCATGGTGAGACAGGTTGTCGCCCTGCAGTCCATGGTGGTGCACGGTGGAGCAGATATCCACCTGTAGCCCGTGGAAGGGACCCCACACCAGAGCAGGTGGATGCCTGCAGGAATCTGTGATCCCGTGGGGACCCCTGCACAGGAGCAGGCTCCTGCCAGGATCTGAGGACTTGTGGAGAGAGGAGCCCACACTGGAGCAGATTTGCTGGCAGGACTTGTAGCCCCATGGGAGACCCACACTGGAGCAGCCCATTCCTGAAGAACTGCACCCCGTGGGAAGGACCCGCACTGGGACAGTTCGTGAAGCACTGCACCCCATGGGAAACACTCATGTTGGAGAAGTTTGTGGAGAACTGTCTCCCGTGAGAATAACCTTCACACCGGAGCAGGGGAAGAGTGTGAGGAGTCTTCATCCTGAGGGATCAGAAGCGGCAGAGATAAGCGGCATCAGTTCAGTGATGAACTGACCATAACCCCCATTCCCTGTCCCCCTGCACTGCTTGGGGGGAGGAGGGAGAGAAACAGGATTGAAGCTGAGCCTGAGAAGAAGGGAGGGGGTGGAGGGGAGATCTGGATTTATTTCTCACTATCCTACTCTGATTTGATTGGTGATGAATTATACTGCCTTTTCTCCCCAAGTTCAGTCTGTTTTTTCTGTGACAGTAATTGGTGAGTGATCTCTCCCTGTCCTTGTCTCAACCCTCAAGCCTTTCATCATGTTTCCTCTACCCTGTCCAGCTGAGGAGGGGGAGTTATAGAGCAGTTTTGGTGGGCACCTGGCATTTATCCAGGCCAAACCAAAACAGATGATCATTGCTATGATGAAATGTCTGGTCTGCTGGGAATAGAGACATGACAAATTTACTTTTATCTGCACCTACTTCCCCTCAGCAAATTTGAAAATGATTCTAAGCTGTGAGGACTGATTGATTCACCTTGATTGTGCTGCCATTCAGAGGGAGTTTGGTAGGCTGAAGAAATGGGCAAACAGAAATCTTATCAATTTCAGTTAATGGAAATGTGGATTCCTGCACCTGGGGAAAGAATAATCTCGTGCACTGGTACATGCTGGAGGCCAGGTGGTTGGAAAGCAGCTTTGTGGAAAGAGATGCAGGGGTGCTGATGGACAGCAAGTTGAACTTGAATCAGCAATGTGCCCTTGCAGCAAAGGTGGTAACAGCCTTCCGGGATGCATTAGGAAGGGGGTTGCAAGTTGAGGGACTTGATCCTCCCCCTTTACTCAGTGTTGGGGAGGACACACATGCAGTGCTGTTTCCAGTTGTGGGCTCCCCTGTACATGAAAGACATGGACATATGGGAGCAAGTCCAGCAAGGGACCACAAACATGATAAAGGGACTGCAGCATCTGTCATATGAGGAAAGGCTGACAGCTGGAATTGTTTAGAGAAGGGAAGGGAAGGGAAGGGAAGGGAAGGGAAGGGAAGGGAAGGGAAGGGAAGGGAAGGGAAGGGAAGGGAAGGGAAGGGAAGGGAAGAGAAGAGAAGAGAAGAGAAGAGAAGAGAAGAGAAGAGAAGAGAAGAGAAGAGAAGAGAAGAGAAGAGAAGAGAAGAGAAGAGAAGAGAAGAGAAGAGAAGAGAAGAGAAGAGAAGAGAAGAGAAGAGAAGAGAAGAGAAGAGAAGAGAAGAGAAGAGAAGAGAAGAGAAGAGAAGAGAAGGCAAGGCTTGGGAGGATCTCGTCAATGTGTATGAATATCTGATGGGGTGGAATAATGAAGATGGAGCCAGGCTCTTCCCAGCTGTATCCAGTGAACAGAAGAGAGTCAATAGGCACAAACAGAAATACAAATACCCAGCAACATTTAAATGTAATGCTAGGAGTTATTCCACACCAGACTGGGAAGCCTGCAGGCATGGATAACCTGCTCTAGCTAATCCTGCTTTGAGCAGTGGGTTGGACTAGACTA